>NC_058413.1:30981942-31219878 GCF_002201575.2 Neomonachus schauinslandi | reverse complement strand
ACACACACACACACACACACACACACACACACACACACACACACACACTTCACTCCCAGATTCAAAACCTGCCAATGGTTCTTTATTTTATTCAGAATACAAACTGAAGTTCTCTAAATGGTCTCCATTTTCACCTCATGTTTTATTGATCTATTCCAGCTAACCCATCAAGCACCCCAGTGGGGTCTTTCCACCTGCCATTCTCTCCATTGCCAAATGCTTTCTTCAGTATCTACATGACTAACTCCCTTCTTTCAAGTCCCTGCTCAAATGTTGCCCTCCCGACTACTCTAATTAAAACTGCCAATCCAATTCCTAATTACCCTTATACTGCTCTATTCTTTACCAAAGCACTTACCATCTCCAAAAGGTAGATACTTTTTACTTATTATGTTTATTTTCTCTATTCCAGTTAAACTATGTACTCTTTAAGTACATGTATATTTTTAAAAATCTGTTTTGCTTATTGATGTGTTCCAAGAGCCTAAAACAGTGCCCAGCACAGGGTAGACTATATAAGTATTTGATGAATAAATAAATTAGAAAATCTAAAAGGTTTTTAATTTTTTTTCTTAGTTTTAACTTTTATATTCTCAATTAATTTCTGGATAGTTGAGGTTTCCAAACTACCGATCTTTGTTAGTTTATCTTTGCTTTTACTTTTTATTTTTATGTGAGGCAGTCTGAAAGTCAGACCGTAAATTTTAAACCTAATATTGATGCACCCTAGACTTAGATCATTAGAGAGCAGATTCGGATCTCTGAATACACCATGGTGTATATGCTATCTTCATCATCTTCATACCCGGGCTAACTAATTGATGCATCCTTGGACTATTTTTAACCCTATGGGTTTGTGAGACACGTAGGGATGAGCCTCAGTGTATCAATTTCCACTGCCAAGAGGCTTGCAGACAAGATCACTTTTACTAAAAATAGTTCATAAGCCAAAATTCTCCCTTCATTACCTTGATGATTCTGAGAGATCTTTTGCTGTCCATTACCATAAGCCAAACTAATATAGGGCTGAAGCCCTTGTGAAAATCAAAGCTAGGTTTTTGGGTAGCCTATGACTGTATATGGTTTACCTATAGTGTTTGAGTCTAATAGGAAGCCCAGGGTCTGACTTCTGACTTATACTTCAGTAAAGAGATCTACCAGGGTCTTGTGTTTGTGTGATTTAATTTTTTGTTTTGTGATATAATCTGATCATTATCACTGCTGTGTAGATAACATATTGTAAGGAATAGAGACTAATTAGAACACTGAAGTAGTACAGACAGGAGATAATGTCAACTCAGAACAATTTGGTAGTCAGATTCTGGAAACATTCTGAAGGTAAAGATAATAGATTCTCCTGATAGATGTGGAGTATGAGAGAAAGACAGGATTCAAGAATAACTCCGAAGTTCTTGGCCTGAGTGTTGGAAGATCTAGACTTCTTGAATTTGAGACTTTTAAAAGACATCCAGCTGGAAATGTCAAGGCAGTTGCAACCCAAGTTAAAAAAGTAAAGTCTGTCCTCAGAGTCTTAATGCTTCAAATGGCATTAAGATTTTGGGTAATCTTTAAATCAAGGAGAACAGGTTGATCAATTGTGTTAAATACTGCTAACAGGTAAAGTACACACTAAGAAGTAACCATGGGATTTAGTAACACAGAAGCCAACGAGAAGAACAGTTTTGGGGGAATGGTGGGACAAAAACCTGAATGAGAAGGCTCAGTAAGTACAGGAAATACTACTGCAAAAGTGAGCAGTGGTATGGTGGAGGGGGAAGAAAGGTTAAAAAAGATATTTTGTTCTTTAAATGGGATAAATAACAACAATGAAGCTGAAATATGTCATAAAACCACATACTTTTGGAAAGAATTCAAATAAAGCCAAAGTAATCTAAAAGCAGGAGACACTGGGCACAGCACTCCTTTTAGACTCTGTCCTTCCCCCAAAAATAGAACACCGAAGAGGGAAGGATGGTCATTTGGATTCTAACAGTCAGGCCCCAGATGAATTACTACTCTGCTCTTTCTTCATTCTTGAACTTCTGTCTAACCAAGTTCCACACAGCACCTATACCTCACTTCTATGACCTTGGACAACTTCCTTAACCTCACTGAGTCTCAGTTTCTCATTTGCATAAAAGAAACCTCAAAGCACTGTGAAGGCTAAAAGAGATAACAAGTATTAAGTGTATTGAGGCATTCAGTAAATGTCAGTTCTCTTCCCTATCTACCCCATTCCTGTCTCTTCTTGCCAAAGACACTGGCTTATCCTTTTATTGTTTCCCAATGGGCTCATGATGGCACTTTGGGTAGGATAATTCTTCCTTGTTTGGAACTGTTACATGTATTAGAGGATGTTTAGCATTTCTGAACTCCTTTTAGCATTCCTTGTGATACCAAAAACTGATCTCCATACACACTTCTAAAACCTCTTAGGAATACTGAATAATGCTTTTCACCCCCAATGATAGATAAAATACACACAAATGAAATAGTTAAATAAGCATAAAAAGACATCAGGTAATTATTTTGAAATAGACCTTAGAATCTCAAGGTTGGATGGGATCTCTTGTCAATTAATTAACTAATCAACTCAATATGCTAACTATTAGATGTTGGAGCCAGATACCTTAGGTTAAAATTCCAGCTCTATACAACTTTGTTTTACAACTTGTTGCAGATTTTAAGAAAGACATCGATCTTAATTTTTAAAGTATCACACATTTCTGGACTTTTTCAAAACAAATGAGTGAAAATAATTTTCTTAATAAAAATACCTAAGGTCAACAGGATCACCAAAATGTAAAAAATTAGTCTATGTTCAAATATACTGATGTCTCCAGGGATTAATGAAGTTTTTCCCTACATTAATACATAATGCCAGTTTTCTGTCCTAACATGGCCAAGTAAAAGAGATGGACATCTAATTGATGCTGAATAAGGCACACAGAAAGTAAATTCTTTGACCATGTTTACTAAGAAGCAGCAACAGAGAAGCCAAAGTATTGTTACCTATGTAATAACATGTTGATTCAAAAATTCTTTTCAGGCGCACCTGGCTGGCTCAGTGGGTAGAACATGCGACTTTTGATCTTGGGGTTGTAAGTTCAAGCACCAAGATGGGTGTAGAGATTACTTAAAAATAAAATCTTAAAAAAAGAAATTCTGTTCACATGACTGTTCAGAAGATAGTATCACAGGCTCTGACCAATTTTGTCATATCTATTCCTAATTGTATTTGTTGAATAGATTCAAGAGTAAGCTGGTAGGATTTTGTTGGTGGGACTAAAACATTAAAGACAAACAGTTCCAACATCATTGTTCATTATAATAGGAAGGTATTTGTCTAGACAAAATAGAATATAAAACAGAACAATGAAGAAGCTAATGAAGGCGCTTTAGTTGCTCACCTATAAAGTGAGAGGATTGGATTCTATGATACCTAAGGCCCATTTCTAGCTCTAATATTTTATGATTATTACATGTGATTGGAAAAGAGTATAAGAAAGTGACAAGAAATAACAGCTAATGGGACTGTATGTTTTTATCATTACATTCCTAATGCGCCCGGTTCTGGTTTACAAAATTAGGGAAGTGGGAAGATCATGTTTTATAATAATCACTGAGGGTGGTTAAAACACCATGTCACTTAGTAAGGGTAACATCTAATTTTCTGGAATATTCACTTGCATAGAAAAACTCATCCCTCTGCTATATTTAATAAAGAAGTGTTAAAACCTAATTCTCTTCGGGGCGCCTGGGTGGCTCAGTCGTTAAGTGTCTGCTTTCGGCTCAGGTCATGATCCCAGGGTCCTGGAATCGAGCCCCGCATCGGGCTCCCTGCTCGGTGGGAAGCCTGCTTCTCCCTCTCCCACTCCCCCTGCTTGTGTTCCTGCTCTCACTGTGTCTCTCTCTGTCAAATAAATAAATAAAATCTTTAAAAAAAAAAAACAACAAAAACCTAATTCTCTTCAATAACTGCAAGCTAATATAAACCAAGCTGAAGAGGCAAATTCTAAACTTATAATATAAGCAGGTACTGTTCACCCAAGATAAATATAAGCCAATTAAGTTAAAGATTCACCCCCAATTATATGCAAGTACAATAATAAATTTTATTTAATTGATTGCATGTACAGATGCCTTCTTCAAGAGCAATCAGATCATGTTATGTATCTGTCATTCCCCAGCTCCAAATTCTCCAATGACTTCCTGCACAAGAATAAAATGCAAACTCCCTAGCATGTCCAGTAGGTTCTACATCTGGCCCCATCTACCTCTCTGACCTCTTTTTCAAATGGTATCCTCCCTCTTGATTATTCTGCTTCAGTCACACTGTCCTTCTTAGTGTTCCCAAAACATTCTGTCTTGTTCTAACCTCATGGCCTTGCACTTTCTCTTCTTTGCCTGGAAGGCACTACCTTCAGAGATTTGCAAACCTTAATCTCTCAGTTCGTTATTCATGTCTCTGTTCAAATATCACCTCACAGAGGCTTTCCCTAAAGATTCCATTCAAAATAGTGTCACCCTGCTCTTTCCTCTTCCATCTCTTACCAGCTTTATTTTTCTTCTTAGCATCTAGACTAATTGGAAAATATGTATCATTTGGTTACATATTTATTGCTTGTTTCCCCTCTAGAATATAAACACTATGAGAATATGGACTACATCTGTACCCCAGAACCTTGAACAGGGCTTGTTCAATATTTAGGACTCAGTACATACTTGTTAAATAAATGAATGAATGAACTAATGCAGGTTTTCAAGATACATGTGCAAAACAAGTGCAAAATAGCAGACTTGGCATATAACCATTTGTATTTTTAAAAGACATACATATTTTTATATGTATGGGCTCTTTTAGGAAAAGAACACAAGAACTGATAGCATCAGTTGCCCCATGGTGGGGAAATATGAAGGTATGGGTGACAGGCAGGCTTACTTTCTACTGTATATCTTTTTGTATCATTTGGATTTTAAACAAGACTAGTTATTTTCCTTTCAAAAACAAAACAAAACAAAAAAGTATTAAAATTTACCGTAAGTACAATCCTTCATTTAATAATGTTGTATTTATAGAATACTTTCTAATGAACACTTAGTATACAAATAGAAATTGCTAAGCAATTTACATACTTCTTATTTAATGCCCAAAACAATCCTATGATATAGGTATTTATAATCATTTCTATTTTACAGAGGGATAACTATAATATAGATTAAGTTAATTGGCTAAAGTCACACTATTGGAAGCACAAGACATGGGATTTGAACTCAGACTAACTGGATGTAAAGCTGAAGTATTTAAATCACTATTCTTTTGCTTGTAAATATATAGTCTCCAGAAATTTTCTCATAGAAGTTAAAAATATATATTTGCCTATTTTTGATAAAAACTTCAGGGCCCAGGAAAGGAGCTCTTGAATGAATATTGAAATAAAACTGAAAGTATGATTCTCTCTGCTTGTGGGATATCAAACAGTTATCTATTCTTAGCAAATACACTATTAATTGAGAACTCTTAAATTAGGTCAATAAGATCATAACTACTACTAATGAACAACAATGATTATCATTTGAGCATGCTCTGTATATCAGACATTATGGTAAACATTTTGAGGCGCCTGGGTGGCTCAGTCGTTAAGCGTCTGCCTTCGGCTTGGATCATGATCCCCGGAGTCCTGGGATCGAGCCCACATCGGGCTCCCTGCTGAGCAGGAAGCCTCTTTCTCCCTCTCCCACTCCCCCTGCTTGTGTTCCTTCTCTCGCTATGTCTCTGTCAAATAAATAAAATCTTTAAAAAAAAACAAAACAAAACCAGTTAACATTCATCATCTCATTCAATCCTTAAATAATCATATAAGGTATATTCTATAATAGTCTCCATTTTACAAAAACAGAAAGTTAGTTTAAGATAATACATTATATATTAATTGAATTAAGATAATTTAAAAAAATAAACTCGTTAAAAAAAAAAAAAAAAAAAGATAAGTAATTTTTCCAAGATGACATAACTAGTAAGTGAGGAGCCAGAATGTAGACTCAGGCCTAAATCCAAAGCCCATGTTCCCTAACAACAATGGTCCACTGGAATAAGAACAGAGTATTTTCAAACAAAGGAACAGAAATGCTGCACGAATTATTTTGAATGTGGAGTCATACAATTCTGAATTATTTCTTAAATTCAAGCTTAAATCTGAATTAGATTCAGGTTCAACAAACACTTTCTAGGAGCAGGAACTATCCTCCATACACTATTTTTTATAGTCTCTATGCAACTTACATCTGTCCTTGGAACTAACTTTAGTGTTAGAGCCAGTGCTTCTACTAGTTAAAAACATCATGTAAGAAAGAAATTTCAAATAGAGTGAAGGGCGGCACTAACATCTGGGCTATTTTTTTCCTCCTACATTTCATAGAGTTGACAGCATAAACGTGATTTTGTTGTGTACCTTAATCGATTCAAGGTGTCAATGCACTTTGACAAGATGCACTTTTAAAGTGAAAATTTTATGTACTTCAAATACTTGTTCAGTAACAGAAGAGATTAATTTATTACTGTTAAAGGCAAGATAATCTTTGTTTACTGAAACCGACAATTCTTACAAGGTAATAGAAACTTAGTAACAAACACTATCTTGCCTTTGGTTCTTATATTCTCTAGCACCAAAGTTCATAAATACTTTCCAAAATCCAAGGCGGAGTGCTGAAGCTGGTGGAATAACAACTACCAACTAAAACCTGTAGAATGCTTAATACATTCTACTTGATAGTTAATAGTTTTTTTTTTTTTTAACCTAAACTATGTATTATACAACAAAATTATTCAATTCCGGTCAAATAACTTCTTTTCATGAACAGAAGTAACTGTAACTGAGTGCCTAATGAGCTCCTAAAAGAGTCTTGCAGAAACTAAGAACAGACAGTAGAAGGACTTATTCTCAAGGTTCAAGAGGACCTTTCATTCGCAAAGCATTTTGCCAAGCAGTATCGCTTCCATACCATTCTTGGCAATCCCGCTAGGCAGTGCTGGCAAGTCTTGTCTTGATGCTACAACTGGAACTCAGAAGAGGTTCCCGACTGACCTTTGCCAGGCTCACAGCAGAACCTTGCAGGACAAAAAGTTTTTAAGTTGGAGAACCAAAACTCCTTATTTGATAGTTAAGCCCAGAGTTACATTTACATCTGTATCTGAAACAAAACACTCTGAATTAGGAGTGCGGAATGAACTTTAGACACTGTAAGGTGCAGGGCAATGAAAGTGCTCTGCCAGTCTGGGAAAGGGGCCAGGATGCCTTTTAAAACTTCCGCCTTCCTCAGAATTTAAGGCAGTAGATTTCTGCCCTTCCTGATGAGCAGTCAAGGGCTCCTGATCAGGCAGAGTTATGCTCTAGCGGGTTCTCGAGTTCCTTCTTCCTTTCACTTTCTCCCCAGGGACCCTAACTACCCTCACCCCCGCACACACACACCCACTACTTAACCCTTCCGCATTTGTCAACAAGCCCATCTACTCCAAAGGCAGCCCCAGGAGCCTTCCGCTTCCACCGAGATGGGTCATCAAAAGGAGCGTCCCGAGACGAGAGGTTTCACCTCGCGTGCCTCTCACTCACCTCACGTCCAGCAAAGATTACCACGACACTTCACTACGACGTCCACCTCTCCACGATTCAAACTCAGCCACAAGATTCAAACCCAAGCCAGCTTTTTCAGCACCTCGTTTCATTGGCTGCCGACTTCGTTACGCCATCACGTCGGACGTTGCCGTGGCGCGCTGCCGCTGGGCGCCAGGAGTCTCAGCCGCGCTTCTCAGTGGAAGCGGCCTTGCTGCGCGTCGCCAGGGCAACGCGCACGGCTGTTTCCGGAGGCGTTGGCCGAGGTGGGCGGGGCTAGACCTCAGCTGCCGGTGGGAGGTAGACACCTGGGATCATCAGGCCACCTCCAGACCCGCGGGCGCATGGCCGGGTCCCGGGGTTCAGGGTGTGAGTGAGACGGGAGAGGGCAGGGGTTGGCTTGTGCCGTCTGCTTGTGGGAGAGGTGGAGCCTGTTGGGTGTGGGTTAATGGGTTCTGAATGTTTATATTCTCCTTTTCTTTATTGAGTAGTGAGGCCTTCAAGGCGCGGGTCCCATGCTCTGGTAGGTGTAGGGACCTGTTCCTTTTAGCCACTTTCACTGGATCGAACTGGGGTCAGTGTTTCAATTAATTGAAAGTCCAGGGCTTTTGGTTTGAGGCCCCAGTCTTCATTTCTCAGGACTCCCAGGCCTACTCCCTTTATTGCTGACTGAAACTATTTGGTGTTTTGTTGTTTTTACATTTCTTTCTAATGATGACTTTACAAAATAAATTCATTTAAATTTATTGTCCTAGTTCATTATTGGATGCAGTGGTTTTGTAAGTCTTAGATTGTAGATATTATTTCAGAATGTATGCTTTAATAAGAAAAAAATACCAGAAAAAATGGGAAATATGTTTGCTAAGCCGTCTTTGTCAGGATATTTTTAATAGTGTGATCTGAATGTCATTGTTATTCTTTATATTAACATTATTGTATCCATTAAGCAATTTCTCATTGTAGACTTTAGGGACATAATAGCATAAGTAAAAATCCCTGCCCTCTTGGAGTTTATATTCTTATATGGAGCTTATCCCCATAATAAATAGGATGGCACAACACATTGCAGAGTTTTACAAGTGAAATAATATATGAAAACCTCCATAATATGGACATTTATTTCCTATTGAAGAAAATCAGAAGCACTGTATTGTATCTGATTCATGTTACATGATTGTTTCTGAACTCTGGATAGAGCATCAATAAAGACACTAATTGCTGGCTATATTACATATATCTTAGCTAATGCAATAGTTATTTGTATGGTGCTGGGTTTGGTAATAAAATTGAGAAGCCTTTTTATTTCAAATATGCATTCACTCTATAGTACTTTACCATTGGTGTCCCAGGCATTTTGTTAACTTTATGTATGTTATTTCATTTAATTCTCAAAACAGTCCATGAGATGTAGGCACCATTTATTTTACTGAAGAAAAAAAACTGAAGTTTTCATAAAATCCCTAAATTATTTATTATTAACTGTACAAACCAGCCAGTTCAGAATTGAGGACTTTGTCTCAGAAATATTTTCTAAATTAAGTGATATTAAGATGCTTTCTTAATCTATTCTGAAAATAGGCATTTTTTAAAAGCCAATTTCTTGTAAAATTGCACTGATTGTTGGTGAATAAGAAGTGTTTTAGATGTCATCTTTTTTGACACCCACATTGTAAGGCTTGCCAACAGGTGTTTCCACACCTAATGTAGGTGCTTATTTTACATTTAACTTTAAATTCTGTCTTACACTTGCCCTTTAGCACGTTCAGATGATGAGGTCCATATTCTTAACTGTATAGTTAAAGCAAAGAAACTTTAATGTTACAATCAATGCCATCACTGTGCCAGCTGGCTTCTGTTTAGTTTGGCGAAAGATTAAGGAGTATGGCAGAAAGTATAAGAGACTGGTGTATTTTGGAACGAAATGAAGGAAAAAGAACCAAAATCTTAAAAACATGTAGTGCTGAAGGAGACAGAAATTCCCACCTTTTGTTAGAAATTGGGAGTATGACTAATGGCTGTGTTACAAAGAACACAGAAATTTAACATAGCTTCATAATAAACCAGAGTGGAGATTAAGGATAAAATGGAAAGTTAGATTTAAACTTGCCTCAGACATTAAAAAACAAAACAAAACACGTAAACGTAAATTTAAACCTGGCAGTAGTAGGTTCTTATTCCTGCCCCTTCCAGGAACACTATTTGAAACCCCCATGCCCGCAGCACCCTTTGTCAGCTGGGTCCTGGAAACAGCGGAACGAAAGGCAGACGGTTTTGTGTTGCTGGGGCGGACGTGGGGCTAATCTGTCCGTCCTTACAAGTTTCCCCCAAGGTTGGGACTTAGACGTGCGGCAGATTCACGTTCTCTGGCACCATAGTGGTCGTCGCTGGCCCGAGTTAGAAGCCAACTGAGAATTCTTCGTGCCTCAGGTGAGGAGAAGGTGGCCGAGACCCGGGAGCTCTTTTGGAGCCCACCCCATGCCTTTGGGGGAACTTCAGGGGTCGCCGGATTCGCCCAGGACAAAGAAAACACGCTCCTGCTCCCGCTTCCTCTCCTCAACACTCATTCATCTGAGCTCAGAAGTTTGTAAACAGTTTTCCCTCTTCCGAGTATAATTCTTAGGCAAAAGGATGCATTCTTCCTTAACTTTAGAACCTCTTTCACTTTCTGTGCACTCGGCTGCCAGCTTCCAGGCTGGGTTTTTGGCCTTAGGAATTAAATTTTCAAACGGTTTTCTCCGGAGGAAAGGCTAAGTGCAATGATGGTAATTGATAGCACCGTTGAGGAAGTAGCTTTCAAAGGTATCACTCACCTTCGTGTTCCCACAATTGAAAGGGTAACCTGGCCAATTCCCTGGATTCAACAGCTTAAACTGAACTTTGCTGGCAAAATTAAATGATTTACCTAGGGAAAGCACAGAGTTGGCTCTAGCGGTCAGGTTTCCCGACTCCCCGCTTCCTTCTTGTGACCGGAGGAAACAAACTACCTTACATCATTTAGGGTGCTTGGTTCGGAGCCAGCTGCAGGAGTGCTCTGGGTTATCTGGTAGGAGACCGGGCTGCCTAAAGGGATGGAACTGCCTAATTTAGAGCTTGCCCCTTTCCATTCTTAAGGAGGTATTCAGGAAACAACCAAAGAGGAAAATTATTGAAGTCCTTTCTCCATGTTGACCCACGTTAGTAGCCAATTAGTGCATAATAAAATCTTTAGGCTTTGTACCTGGAACAAAGTTGAGTAAATACATAGAAATTGAATGCAGAAGAAAAGAGTTAAATGCTAGCAAAAGAAGCATTTTTTCCCCCCTATCTGTTCTACTTGCTTTTTCCTATGTGGTTTTGATTCCTGTATTGGAATTGATTCACATATTTATATCTGGACATACAGCGTAGACTGCTTAAATATTCCACATTCCACTATTTAGGCCTATACATTGCCTGTCCTCTGTTATACTGTATTTCCAAATGGAGTAGGACCAAGTAATAGGATATTGGTTCTTTACAGAAAAAGGATCTAATTCATGAGATAGTACAAATATATAGTCAATGTAATTAAAGTACCATTCAATTACATGGGTGCAATAAATAGAACCAGTGGTCTATGTTTGTAGCATAGAGGCTAAGATAAGATTTTAGGCTCTGGGGATAGAATGTTGGAGTTACAGTTCTAGCCTTATAGCTCTCTAGGTATATGACCTTTTGGCAAATTACTTCTCTGTTTTCCTCATCTGTAAAATAGAAATACTACTACCTACCTTTAAGAGGTGTGGTAAGGATTGAATGAGTTTAGTAGTATTTGGTAAGTGTCCAGTAAATGTTAACTTTTATTTTGAAAAATGTTACAAACACTAGGTTAGTGGGTCGTTGGGTTTACTTTGTATAAGCTTTCTGAAAAACATGAGGCACAATTAATAATTTGGCTAACTTGTCACCAGTGAACATCCAAAATATTATTTAAACACTTACTTCCAGTCTTTTTTTTTTTTTCCTATATTTTTCCTGTGTCACATTTGCACATAATTCTGTGGATTATGTCTTAGGTAAAATTGGCATTTCCTTAAGGTAACATTTTGTTGGTTTATATATTATATTTATATAATATAAATGTATTTCTTTTCTAGTCATTACATGTGATCAACTTTTCAACATTTTTCATTTCTATTGCAAAAGGAAGGGAAGGCATATTTAAGCAGGATATTTATGTTTTTTTTGGTGGGGGAGATATTTATGTTTCTTGAAGCATTTTGAGAATGTGGTTTTTGGTACAGTCAGGCAGGTGAAATTTCCTAAAGTAAGTTTTGATAAAAATATTCTGTAGAATCTAGAGTTTACCCTTCCATCCATTCATTTTTTTTTTTTTCTTCTTCAGAAAACACTTATGAAGCACCTAGTGTGCATCTGCTTTTGTGGATATAAAGATGTGGGTCTTATTCTTAAATAACCAATAATCTATAAGGAAGGAAGAAGAGTGTTAATTTGGTATTTACTGTAGTAGTATTAAAAACGTTGCTTAAAATCTAATATATAAAAAGCATAGTGTTTCCAAAAGGTTTTCTGTTACTATATTTCATAAATACTTTTTCCTCTGCATTTGAAACAGTTACAGATTGCAGAATCAAAAAGAACAAGTGTGAGA
This sequence comes from Neomonachus schauinslandi, assembly GCF_002201575.2. NCBI lineage: Eukaryota > Metazoa > Chordata > Mammalia > Carnivora > Phocidae > Neomonachus > Neomonachus schauinslandi. The sequence continues at coordinate 31,207,638 of NC_058413.1, read as the reverse complement.
AAGTTAAGGAATGTATTATTTATTTACTTGTTTTGGGGGGGGGCCAGGGACACACAAAGCATGCCAAAGTATGCTCAGTTGAGTGTTTATAAAGTTATAATTTAAATTGGAACATGCTTTACTGATAGAGGCCATGGTGAGATAATCTCATCAGGAGAATATTAATAACAAGTCTGCAAGATTTTCACAAACTGATTTTTACCCTCATTTCTTTTTGGATAAACATGCATATCTTTTTCCAGGGACAATTTTTCAAACAAAGTTAAACTGAAGATGAAGCTTTAACATGAGAAAAACAAATAGAAGAGCTTAAAATAAAAGACCACCTGAACCTGAAATAGGATAATATTCGTAATCCCTTTAATCATCCAAATAGCTATTTTTAAATTTAAATTCAATTAATTAACAGATAGTGTATTATTAGTTTCAGAGGTAGAGTTCATTGAATCATCAATTGTATATACATCACAACTGCTCACAAGTGCTCAGTACATCACATTCCCTCCTTAATGCCTATCACCTTGTTACCCCATCCCCCAACCCCCCGCCAGATAACTTTTCTAAATAAATAGTTCTAATGCACTGAATCCATTCTTTAGAGTTAATTAAGGTTAGAAAAGTATATTTCCAAAAAATGATGACTTAATGATCAATTTATACATCCCTGATCATTAAAACGTTAATGGTTTTAGAGCTTATCAGGCCACATTAAAAAGTTATATAAAATTATATATTTTAAAAATCAACAATCATGATATTTTTAATTTTTTTTCTAGATTTGTTGACCTACAGAATGCTTCGATACCCATATTTTTGTAGAATCTCTAAAGAATTTCTTTCATGCTGGTTGGAATCTGGCATATTTAATTTAGGTGTCTGGCCAAAAAAAATACACGATACAGCACAAAGATATAATGAATATGAAGCCCAGGAGCAAACAGATCAAACTGGAACTCAGGAGATACACAGATCTCAAGATAGAGATTTCGAAGCCATGACTAAATTACATATTCCGGTAATGGTGGATGAAGTTGTTCGTTGTTTGGCACCACAAAAAGGCCAGGTAAGTTGATTAGTGTTACTTTTTTTAACACTTTTCAAATCGAGATATTCACTTTTCTTAATATTTACAATTTTAAAGTGTACAATTCAGTGGTTTTTAGTATATTCACAAGGTTTTACAATCATCACTATCTAATTCAGGAGCATTTCATCACTCCAATAGGGAATCCTATATTCCATTAGCATTCACTCTGCATTGACCCCCTTCTCCTTGCCCTTGACAACTATTATTAATCTTTTTTTTTTTTTTTTTTTTGTCTGTATGGAGTTTCCTAATCTGGCCATTTTATATAAATGGCTTCATATTATATGTGCCCTTTTGCATTTGCTTTGTATTATTTAGCATGTTTTCAAGATTCATCCAAGTTGTAGCATCCAAGTTGTAGCATCCAAGTTGTAGATTCATCCGTTGTTGTGTGTACTTCATTTCTTTTTTCCCTGAACTATGGCATTTATGGACATCCTCTTTATGCATTCACCAATTGATGGCACTTGTGTTTCTACTTTTTGGCTGCTGTGAATAATGCTGTTATGAACATTCATATACAAGTTTTTGTGTCACATATGTTTTAACTTCTCTTGGGTATATACCTAGGAGTGGAATTGCTGGGTCATATGGGTGACTATGCTTAACTTTTTGAGGATCTGCCATAGTGTTTTGCAGAGTTGATTAGTTTTGTCAAATAATAGTTTTAAAAGAAAAAGAACATGACATTGGCTGAGTGGTTTGGATATGAAAACTGAGTTCTAGCATAGACTCTTGATAATTTTGGTATCTTTTCAGGAATGACTAGAGACAAAAATGAGGATGTGAATTCCTGTTCCTTGTTTTGTTAGACTTCTTAACTACCTTGCTATTTGATTCAGAGTTCTTCAGAGAAACAGAACCAACAGGATATGTGTGTGTGTGTGTGTGTGTGTTTATGTGTGTATACATATGTATGTACACACATACACACATATGGGGAGGAGCAGAGATTGAATGATTGATTTCAAGGAATTGAATCTCAAAGAGGGTTGGTAAGTCCAAAATGTGCACAGTAGGCTGGCAGGCTAAAGACCCAGGTAAGAATTGCAGTTTGAGGCCAAAAGCAATCTGCTGGCAGAATTCCTTCTTGTTCCAAGGAGGTCAGTCTTTGTTCTATTAAGGCTTTTCACTAATTGGATGGGGCCCACCCACTTTATGGAGGGTAATCTGCTTTACTTAGTATAGTAATTTAAATTTTAATCTCATCTAAAAAAAACAACAAAAAAAAAAAACGAGAAAAACCTTCACAGAAACATCTACAATAATGTTTGACGAAATATCTGGGCACTGTGGCCCAGCAAAGTTGACATATCCAATTAACCATCATACTTGCCTTATTTAGTGTTGCTGGCAGGATTATATAAAGTTTTAGATACAAAATTGCTTTAAACTCTATAAAGAGATTAAAAAAAATGTTAGGTGATATAATATCCAAAAAGACAAAGCTGGAAACTTTCTGGAAATTAAGCACATTTACAAAAGGAAAAAAAAAAAATCTTTATCATAGTAAATTTTCATCAAATGTGTTTTTATAACTTAATGCTGATACTTAGTGTACTGACTTCAGAAATATGGTTTCTTATTTTAGAAGTACTATTATTACCTAAATCGGTTATTTCCATTCTAAAAGTCACACCTTTCTTCTTTTCCAGGATATAGTGGCTTAGTGGCTAAGAGCAAAGATTTTATAATTGGACTGCCTAGGTTTGAATCAGTCATCTAACACACATTTGTGTGCATACACACAGACATACACAGCCTTTAATTTTTTTTTTTTTGAGACTTCTTTAAGTTGGATCAGACAGTTTTTATGAACTAAGTTCTAAGCTATATGCATAAAGTATGCTGGAATGGCTGGATGTTGCTCATATGAAAGCCATCAGTGATATGACTTAGGTGGCTTGATCACAAAAATATTTGTTTACCTTATCCGTAGGCAGTGTATATATATATATATATGTATAACAAGGTAAGCCCAGTATTCTTAAATTAGATTATGTGTATAAAATATCTAGCTCAGTGCTGTCATGTAGTAGGGACTCTAAAATATACACGAAAATGTAAATAAAATACTAAATTGGATAAAACTTCTTGTTAAATACAACTTAATCAAAATGAAATTCTCTTCATTTTCTGTAAAGATTCATAATGCATGGTTAACAATTAACACCCATACCTAAATGTGAGCCTAAAAAAAAAAAGTACATATAAATATATATATATGATGTAATTGAGATATATATGAGAGGGAAGGGACAATTAGTAAAAAAGTGGAACAATTTGAATTCAGTGGCTTGAATTTGACCTCTGGAACCAGAAACTAAAGCTCATTGTATAAATTTTTTGAACCCTAATAGCAAAAACTAAATATTTATCTTACATTAAACTTAGAGTAGAAAAAGAGCCAAACAAAAACAAACCAAGCCCTACAAAATCTCCTAAAAATCAGTATTGGATCTGCCTTTGTTCTAAAACCAGGTGGAATAAAATTAGACGATTCTACAACTTGACCTATCCTGACGTTTCATTTTGTTCAAGGTTCTGACAAATATAATGTTGGTTTATTTTGACATTTCCATTGTTCTGATTTGAGTTGGGTTTTCTAGTAACTTTTTATAGAAAGTTTAATTTTATAAATGTTATTTCTGAAAACTTTCATGTGAGGTACATTTAGAGACAATGTTATTTCTTACCTTTTCTGCTGTCTGGCAGACAGCTTTATTCACTATTCCCTTAATCTTCAAGTAATAAAAACTGGTGACAGTACTTGGACAGGAAAGGTCTTGATTTCTTCCAGAATCCATTATTTGCTTCTTTTCTTCCTGAGCCTTTTCCCCAAAATTATTTTCCTTTGCAAACTATGAGTCATACACTCACTTGTATCAATCATCCACTTGATTACTGTTTTTCATATCACCTTCAATGGTGAATTTACAAATGAAACTTTTGATCATAACAAGAATTTTAAAAAATATCTAAATGTAGTTTTCGGTGAGGCCTTGGTCATTTAATGGTTATTTCTATTCTTTTTTTTTTTAATCATTTAAAAGTTGCTTATCAAAAGAAAATAATTTTGGGAATTTCTTCTACATCATAACCAATTTAGTGGATATTAATTTAGTTTTGCAAATACATGTTTTACAAAACATGATTTTTACATGTTGTTACAAAACAAATACATGTTTTACAAAACAAATACAGTTTTACAAATTTGGATTAAAAGGAAATAAAAATTTTTCTTATCTTCCTCTTCCTTGGGAGGTACAGAAGGAATTGAATAAATTATAACTCTTTCTCCTAGCCCAGTTTTCATTATTTCATAATCTGGTGAATAACTTTTTATAAGAATATTACTTATTCTAAAAAAATTTTTTCTCCCTGGAGATGTTTTAGTGTAGGCCACCTTGGTCAATGTTTCATTCATAATTTCTTGAAAACCAGAGAAAAAGCATGACCTGCCTAGTTGAAGATGGTAGCAGTTTGGAGGGTATAGGAGACTTGGTATTCTTTGCCTAAATACTAGTGCCAGTTTAGTTCGGTACCTTGGGGTTTCTGTAAGCGTGATAGGTTATAAGGGAGATGATGGGCATTCAAGGACTAGTACCGGGAGCGTGTAATTTTGGGCAAGTAACTTATGACTGTGCTTCAGATTCTTCATCTGTAAAGTGAGGAAATGTGACCTAATTCATGGTCACTGTGAGGATTAGATGAGTTCACATACATAAATTGCTCAGAATGATATCTTCCAAGTAGTATGAACTCAGTATTAACATTAGCTGTTGTTACTATTACAGGGATAGGAAGGGTTGGAGCTGGTCACTAGATAAAATAAAATTCAGGAGAAAAATGCCGAGAGACAGCAAAGGTGGAAATAAAACTTCAGGAAAGGTGAAACCAGCATGTCTGGAACTGAAAAAGTGCTGTTTCCTTTGTACTTTGGAACTCTCCTCATCATGATCCTTCAGGTCTTGACTCAAATTTCACTTTCTCAGGGAAGTTTTTTCTGAGCCTCCAAAGGGGGCAGGTCTCCCTGTTACACTTTCATGGAGTCATATACTTTTCTTTCACAGCATTAATAATAATTTATAATTATAACTTTTTATGAGATTATTTGTTCAGTGGACTGTCCTCCATGAAGTCATGGACATGTTTTTCTTGTTTTCCATATCTCCAGTGTCTTGTACAAGGCCTATAGCATGGTGGGTTTGTAATGATTTTTAAGTGAATGAATAAAAGTCAAAGTTAACTGGAGGACAGATGTGAGGCACAAATAAAAGGAATGTCCCTTGGGTACTGAGGTCACTTCTCGGGCTCAAGACTTTTATGTGATTCCAACCTCAGTGTGGCAGGCCTGGTCTGATGAAGTAGTTGGAGAAACCTGGTGAGAAACAGATAGGAGGACTGAGAAAATGAGCTGGTATCTAAACTGATGCAAAATGAATTATGATAAATATCAGACTAAGGTTGTAAGGTTGATTTTATGCATATTCAAAATAATTATCTTCTCTATTTTGATATTCTAACATTTAATATTAATTTCATAATTACTAGATTTGCTGAAGTTGTCATGGTACCAGATATAATTTTCTTTATAAAAAAATTAATTATGCTCTGCATGATGGATTTTTCTTAAGATCAGTAGCAATATTTTACTTGAAAATCTTTATAATCTTTAACGTAGAGTAAACATCAAAGAGAAAATCCTGAAACTGTATGTTTTGTCTCTTTATTTATTTATAAAAGATCTTTATTTATTTGACAGAGAGAGAGAGCGAGAGAGGGACCACAAGCAGGGGGAGTGGAAGAGGGAGAAGCAGGCTTCCCGCCGAGCAGGGAGCCCGACGTGGGGCTCAATCCCAGGACCCTGGGACCACGACCTGAGCCAAAGGCAGACGCTTAGCTTAAGGACTGAGCCACCCAGGTGCCCCAGTTTTGTCTCTTTAAATATTGAAGGCTGATTGGCCACAGAGAGGAAGAGTTTAATTTATTTCATTTGACCTCAAATTATTGAAAAAATTAGGAACTTTTCTAAGAGACAGGATCAATGCCATAGTTCTTGCAGGGAGATGCATTTTTTTTTTTAAGGAAGAACTATTAAAATTTCAGATGGAATGGACTGTCAAGATACAGTATTTTCTCTCCCTTATTTTTTTTAAATATAGGTTTCTTTGAACTAAACTTTTATTTTACATTGCATTTTACCATTGTTTATTTGAAAAAAAAAAGTTTCTGTCTTAAAAATATTATGTAGGTACTATAAGTGACCTTTGTATCAAAATACCTTCTGCAGTTTAATATTCCAGTGTTACACTGGTAAATATTTAATACCTGGTCTGAGAGTCAGGGTGGGGTATAGATTTAAAAAACAAAAACCTTGATTGATTTTCTTTTGCAGATTTTCATGATATACATGTTCCTATTATGGCCCATTTCAAGCTACCAACCTAATGTCACTGAATGTAGTGTTAGGGAGAAATATGAATAATTGGTGCTCTCCAGCTGGTGTGAACAATGCCAGATACTACTCTCATGATGCCATTAGATATCTGTGAATTATATAATGGCACAAAATTTTGCCTTAGAATTCTGAAAATCGGTATAGTCTGTAGAGTTTTCCCTTAGCTCATTTGATGTTACCTCATTAAGACCTGTGTTTTATGTTTCTCTGCTCTAGAAAGTACCATGGTGTAGCCATAGGATACCGTTTTTCATAAATTTTTTAACAGCAGAATTCTTTTTTCTCTCTCTAATGATCCATCCCAAATATAAAACAGATAAAAACAGCATTGCATAATATAAATTTGTTTATATAATTTACTTTTTACAAAGTCAGTTATGGAACAGAGGCATTTTGTTGAGTGCAAAACTTTGAAATCAACATCAGTGTCTTTTTTTTTTTTTTTTGCATAATTTGGATTCACACAGGTAAATTATAAAATGGAATAGTCTTTTTTTTTAAAACAGTCTTCCTGAAGTCTCAGCTTAATTTTTAATTGAATTGAGGTAGTAAGAGAATTTTAATTAGATTATAAAAGACATTATATATTAATAAATATATTAATTAAAGGTTTAATACAGCAATAAGACATAGCGATTATAAATATTTATGCATCTAGTGTCAGGCCATCAAAATATAGAAGCAACACCTGACAGAATTGAAAAGAAACATTGCATCATAATAATAGCTAAAGATTTTAATACCACACTCACGGTAGTCTCTAGAATAATCAGAAAAATATTAGTAAGGAAATAAAGGCCTTAAACAACACAGTAAACCAACTAAATCTAACATATATGCAGAACACTCTTCTTAACAGTAGCATACACATCTGTCTCAAGTGCATGTGGGACATTTTTTAAGATAGACCATATGGTAGCTGGAAAATTCATGAATTTGTGCAAAATGAAATACTCCTAAACAACCAATGGATCAAAGAAGAAGTCACAAGGGAAATTAGGAAATACTTAGGAATGAAAAAAATACAACATACTAAAACTTATGGGACAGCAAAATCTGTGCAACGGGAGAAATTTATAGCTATAATTGCTTACATTAAAAATCAAGAGAGATGTCAAATCTTTCATAATGTATATAAATGCATTTTGTAATGTATATAAATGTTGAATTACTGTGTTGTCACCCAAAAGTAATATAATGTATGTCAACTATACAAATCAACAACTTAAATTTATAATGTAAGAAACTAGAAAAAGGAGGACAAACTAAACCCAAAGGTAGCAGAGGGAAAGAAATTAAAGATTAGAGCAGAGATAAATGATATAGGGAACAGAAAAACAATAGAGAAAATTAATGAAGCCAAATTGAAGAGATCAATAAAATTGACAGTCATAGCTAGATAGACTAATAAAAAGGAGAGATGGCCTAAATTATAAGATTGAAAATGGGGACATGACTACCAATTCTGTAGAAATAGGATTATATAAGAGTACTATGAACAGTATGTCAACAATTTGGATATCCTAGATGAACTAGACAAATTCCTAGAAACACAAAACCTACCAAGACTAAATCATGAAGAAATAAAAAATCTGAATAGACCTGTAACTAGTAAGGAGATTAAATCAGTAATAAAAAAATCTACTGACAAGAAAAACCCTTGACCTGATGCCTTCACTGGTGAATTCTACCAAACATTTAAAGAATAATTATTTTCAATTCTCAGACTTACCCTAAAAAAATTGAAGAGGGAGGAATGCTTCCTAACTCATTTTATGAGGCCAGAATTACCTTGATACCAAGGGCACTACAAGAAAACTATAGGCCAATATTCCTTATAAACATTGACACAAAAATCCTCAAAATACTAGCAAACAGAATTCAGTAGCATATTAAAAGGCCTATGTATGATGACCAGGTGGGATTTATTCCAGGAATGCAAGGATGGTTCAACATATAAAAATTAATCAATTTAAGGGCGCCTGGGTGGCTCAGTTGGTTAAGCGACTGCCTTCGGCTCAGGTCATGATCCTGGAGTCCCTGGATCGAGTCCCGCATCGGGCTCCCTGCTCGGCAGGGAGTCTGCTTTTCCCTCTGACCCTCCCCCCTCTCATGTGCTCTCTCTCATTCTCTCTCTCTCAAATAAATAAATAAAACCTTTAAAAAAATTAATCAATTTAATCTGTAATATCAGCATCTGTAGTATCAGAATGAAAAGAAAAAAATACATGATCATTTCAATGGATGCAGAAAAAGCATTTGACAAAATTCAGCATCCTTTCATGATAAAACACTCAACAAACTAGGAATAGAAGGAAACTATCTCAATAAGTCTTTTATGAAAAACTCACAGTGAACATCATACTCAATGACGAAAGACTGAAAGTGTTTCCTCTAAGATCAGGAAGAAGGCAAGGAAGTCTGCTTTCACGACTTCTATTCAACATAGTATTGGAAGTTCTAGCTAGAGCAATTAGTCAAGAAAAAGAAAGAAATGTCATCCAAATTAGAAAGAGGAAGTAAAATTCTCTGTTTGCAGATGATGTGATCTTATGTGTAGAAAACCCTATGGATTTCACAAAAAAAACAAACAAACCGAAAACCCCTGCAAAACCCAACCTGTTAGAACAAATAAATGAATTCATTAAAGTAGCGGGATATAAAGTTGACACTCAGAAGTCACCATACACATGGGGCGCCTGGGTGGCTCAGTCGTTAAGCGCCTGCCTTCGGCTCAGGTCATGATCCCAGGGTCCTGGGATCGAGCCCCGCATCGGGCTCCCTGCTCGGCGGAGAGCCTGCTTCTCCCTCTCCCACTCCCCCTGCTTGTGTTCCCTCTCTCGCTGTCTCTCTCTCTGTCAAATAAATAAAATCTTTAAAAAAAAAAAAAAAGTCACCATACACGAACAATCAACCATCTGAAAAAAGGAAGTTACAAAAAGCAGTTACAATCACAGTAGCATTGAAAAGAATAAAATGCTTAGGAAATTAACTTCACCAAGAAAGTGAAAGACTTGTACAGTGAAAACTGTAGAACATCGCTGAAAGAAATTTAAAGAAGACATAAAAAAATGAAACAAATGCTGTATTCATGGATTAGAACACTTAATATTGTTAATGTCAGTAGTACTCAAAGCAATCTACAAATTCAGTGCATTCCATATCAAAATCACAATGATGTTTTTAAAGAAATAGAAAAATCCACCCTAAATTTTATGTGGAATCTCAAGGGACCCTGAAGGGTCAAAATAATTTTTAAAGACAAATTACTACAAAGCTATAGTAATCAAAACTGGTAGTAGCATAAAGTCAGACATATAAACAAATGGAATAGAGCATAGAGCCCAGAAATAAACCTCTACATATCTGGTCAAATGATTTTTGACAAGGATACCAAGACCATTCAATAGGGAAAGGACAGTCTTTTCAACAAATGGCATGGGGAAAACTGGATATCCACATGCAAAAGAATGAAGTAAGACCCTTACCTACCACCATATACAGAAATTAACTCAAAATGGACCAAAGACCTAAATATAACACCTAAAACTATAAAACTCTTAGAAGAAAAAATAGGGCAGGGACGCCTGGGTGGCTCAGTTGGTTAAGCGACTGCCTTTGGCTCAGGTCATGATACTGGAGTCCTGGGATTGAGTCCCGCACCGGGCTCCCTGCTGAGCAGGGAGTCTGCTTCTCCCTCTGACCCTCCCCTCTCATGTGCGTGCTCTCTCTCACTCATTCTCTCTCTCTCAAATAAATAAAATCTTAAAAAAAAAAAAAAAGAAAACATAGGGCAAAAGCTTTATTTATGACATTGGATTTGGCAGTGATTTCGTGGATATAACACCAAAGGCGCAGTTAGCAAAAGAAAAAAGACAAATTGTACTTTATGAAAATTAAAAAAATAAATTGTGCATTAAAAGACACTATCCAGGGGCGCCTGGGTGGCTCAGTCGGTTAAGCGTTTGCCTTCAGCTCAGGTCATGATCCCAGGGTCCTGGGCTAGAGCCCCACATGGGGCTCCCTGCTCAGCGGGGAGTCTGCTTCTTCCTCTGCCTCTGCCCCTCCCCCTGCTTGTGCTCTCTCTCTCTCTCTCCCTCTCTCAAATAAATAAAATTAAAAAAAAAAAAAAGACACTATCCACAGAGTAAAAAGGCAACTCACAGAATGGGAGAAAATATCCGCAAATCTGAGGGTTTAATATCCAGAATATATAGAAAATTTCTAAAACAGTAACAAAAAACAACCCAATTCAAAATGGACTTGAATAGACATTTCTCTAAAGAAGATATATGAATGAAAAGATGCTTGATATTACTAATCATTATGGTAATGCAACTCAAAACCACAATGTGGTACAACTTCATACCCATTAGGATGGCGACTATCAAAAAACCCAGAAAACAAGTGTTGGTAAGAACGTAGAGAAATTGGAATCTTGTGTGCTGTTGGTGGGAATGGAAAATGGTAGAGCTGCTGTGGAAAGCAAGGTGGTGGTTTCTCAAAAAATTAAAAGTAGACTTAACATAGGATTCAGCAACTCCATTTGTGAATATATACTTAAGAGAATTAAAAGAAGGGTCTCTAAGCAGTATTTGTACACAAGTTTATAGCAACATTATTCACAATAGCTAAACGTGGAATGTTCATTGGATGATAGATAAGCAAAATGTGGCATATATATACAAGGGAGTATTGTTCAGCCTTAAAAAGGGAGAAAATTCTCTTGTCTGCCTCAGCATGGATGAGTCTTGAAGACATTTTGCTAAGTGAAATAAACCAGTCATAAAAAGACATGTATGATTCTGTTTACATGAGGTATTTAGTGTAGTCAGAATTATAGAGACTAAAAGTAGAATGGTGGTGACCAAGGGCTGGGAGGAGCAGGGAGACAGGGAATTATTGTTCATTTGGTATAGTTTCAGTTTAACAAGATGAAATAAGTTATGTAGATGGATATGGTGATGGTTGCACAACATTATGAATGTATTTAATTCCTACCATTGAAATGTATACTGAAAAGTGGTTAAAATGGTAAGTTTTTTTCTTATGTGTATTTTAGTACAATTTTAAAGCAAGTTATCTTCCTGAAGAAAACACAATTACATTACTTGATGGTTTCTATGAATAGATGATTGTTTTGTAATTATATGAAGCATTCAAGTAAAATGAATATTGTTGCTTTTTATTTTTCGTTTGCAGATTTTATACTTGCAGAGTTTTTTTCTATGTATACTTCTAAAGTATGTCTTTATTATATATTTAAAAATCCCATTAGTATTGGATTTCATTAGCTTTGTGTTTATTATATGTAATATTTTATTACATTTATTTTGTTATATTTCACTTGGGCTATTAAGCATTTATAGATTGCTACATTACCTGGTGATGTGATGAACATTTTACATACTGTTGTTAAAGTATTTAAAATCTTACAGGGAGTTAACCGTATTAAATGCAAAATAGACAAATATTGATTTTTTATCTTTGATCATATATTTAAAATTTTTATCAAATACTTTTAATAAAATTTACAGTTTATGAAAATGCAATGTGTATTAGTAAATCCCATCTTACTCAGAGTGTCAAATTTAGAAATTCCTCTTAGAGTTTTGGGGTGGAGCATATGGGAATATGAAACCCACTGGTAAATTTAACATATTTTCTTTAATGGGAATGTATATAGTAAATGTTATTTATAAAATGTTTGTTCGTATCTTGTTATAAAAAATGTGGAGAATTGATGCAGAAAGGAGTTTTCTGGTTGCTTTTTAAAATTTTGCTATGTGTATATAAACAACGTTTTTCTAGCTAAGTGAACTACTCGGTCATACCTAAAATGTTAGTTTCTTTAACAATTAAAGTTTTTAATAAAAATGTGTCACTTAAAACTAAAAGGAAAATAACTTGTTTATGCTTATTTTTCATAATTATATGATAGTATTTAAAATATTTATTTTACATATACATATTTTTATAACCATGTATGTAAATAAATATGTATAATTATATTAATTTTCATAATGAAATCTTTAATAAATAGTGTATTTCTTGAATGTATATTTACCTTTTCCAGTAAGTTGAACTTCCGTGAGAATATTCTTGCTTTTCTATCAGTGAATTAATGCATTTTTATCACTGAATATAATTTTCTTCATTAGAGTTTAGAAGCAAATTATAAATAGAGGGCATAGGATAAATAAGGCCAATAACTTATTGATTCTTTTGCTTAGCCAGTGTCTTTAAATTATCTTCTTATAATTTGGTCTTTTTTGTAGTCCAGAAGCTGAATCTTTATTACATTGTTACCACTAAAATATAGTTAAGATTTTTAAATTTTAAGTTCAACTTAAAAGGTAATCAGAAACTACAGTTTTAAAAATTGCTGGTCCAGGGGCGCCTGGGTGGCTGTCTGTTAAGCGTCTACCTTAGGCTCAGGTCATGATCCCAGGATCCTGGGATGGAGCCCTGAGTTGAATCCTGCTCTCTGCTCAGCGGAAGTCTGCTTCTCCCCCTCCCTCTCCCTCTGCCTCTCCCCCTGCTTGTGCTCTCTCTCTCTCTCTGTGTCAAATAAATAAAATCTTAAAAAAATAAATAAAAATCACTGGTCCAAATAAAACCCCCAAATACATGTGTTTCTGTGGTTATGAAAAATGATGTTCCTCTATATCTAAAAGTCAGATATATGTACTGATTTTTGAAACTTATTTAAGAACCATTCTTCTAGTTCAGTAAATTAGAGACCCAGGAAGAAAAGAGGTCCATTCTAGAAGGGAAGCTCGAAGAAAACGGAGGAGAAACAAGTGATGTTTTTTGGTTCACAAGGCATATTCTCATGAGTCATCCAGGGTACTGGTTACTTTCTATTTAGGTCAGTCAGCACTAGTCCTTAATCAATAGTCTAATCATAGTTATTGCAAGAGGTTAGGTCCAGTGGTTCTTTTCTTTCTTGTTGTTTTTCTAAGTCCTGTATTATTTTTGTTAAGAGTGGTAGGAAGTATACCCTGACATTGTAAGTTCTCATAACATTTTATTTACTTTTCTTCCACTACTTTCTTCTCATATAACAAACTACTGAGCTGTAAGTAGCATACTTAAAATGTTATTTTATAATAAACCAAGTTTCAAAGCTTTATGATGACTCATCTTTTTGTAATGTTCTGTGAACCTTCTCCTCCCTCCTTTTTGGGGTGCTAGTTTTTGTTTCCCTTGAGTGAAACAATTACCATTTACTAGGAGGTCATGTGCATTTAAAGGTTTTATTTACTTTGATGAATGTTGTTTTAGAAAGTGTATTTTTCATAGTTATTTGTTTTTCTTGTTCTGTGTAAACTTTTTACTTGTTTGTTTGGGTCTTCAATATATGAGATGTTGTTATGTCCCATTTCATGCTAATTTAAGCATATATTTTGTCCTTGTCATATTTATTTGCTCTGAGTGATATACAGTATTTTTCTGTGTTTATCATTAAATTTCCAGATAAAACCTAACTTTTTCTTTGGTGTATATATATATTTTTCTTTCTGGAAAGCAAAAGAAGTTAACTCTGGATATTGAATATATTCATAAAGATGGAGGGTTTTCCACATGAGGCCAGTGTTTGCTGGGGAGAGTATTATTAATAATAATGACAGATTGTATAAGATTTTACTGTTGGCACAGCACTTTCATATGTTATTGTCTGTGCTCTTCATTAGTTCTGATGTCAGTGGCCTTTTGTGCAAAGCATCATGTTAAATGTAGAAAGTAGGAAAGGAAATATTTCCAGTGCTTCTGTTCTACTGGAACCATGTAGTAATAAATGATATTGGTTGGATTTGGATGCTTCTAGCTAATAATCAGATTATGCAGTGTGTTTTTTTCCTCCACCGTTAGTATTAGTTCTTTGGTATCTAGTGGTTAGCCTATAAGATCTTCAGGACATGTATTAGATCCCTTAATTGATGAGGTCAGCCAATTTGGCCTAATATCCCTAGAGAATAGATCATTAGTCTCCTGAGCACACTATGGACTATGTTAGTACCAGTCATTCAGAGCATATTATGCTGCTTTTGCCATCACAACACTCTGCAGAAGAATCCTGACCCATCTCATTGGTCAGTTCTCTGGGTTTTTCGGAGCTTGTTCCAAGATTGATCTTTCATTCTGGCAAGGAATGCGATGGGAGATATATTGCTCTAAGAAAGGTATAGGATAAATTGACTAGAGCTTATTAAGTGACTGAGGCTTAGAAATGAAGGTAGAGGGAAAAGGTTAGGGTCAAGGGAAGGAAACTGTTAAAGGATGATTTGAAGGAACAGTGTTAATACTAAAAAGGGAAACAAACTTCATGAACCTGTCTTTATGTTTTCACTTCTTTCTCCGGCACCTTACTACCATATGCTTCTTTATGTTTTGATTTTATTCTTCCTTTGTAGCAGAAATCATGAAAGAATTAAATTCAGTCTCCCCACACTTTTTTTTTTTAAGATTTTATTTATTTATTTGAGAGAGAGAGATAGAGAGCACGAGCGGGGGGTGGGCAGAGGAAGAGGGAGAAGCAGGCTCCCCACTGAGCAGGGAGCCTGGATTGGGGGGGTGCAAGTCCCAGGACCCCAGGATTATGACCTAAGCCGCGAAGGTGGATGCTTAACCCACTGAGCCACCTGGGCGCCCTCCCCACCCCTTTTTTTAAATGACCTTCATAATGGTCCTATGAAGACTAACTTTTCCACCAGTATAGGATATCATCACCAAGATGATTTCTTTTTTGAACCATATGTGTGAAACCAACATTTTTGAATAGAACATCTTTCTCCACATCCTCACTAACATCTGTTGTTTCTTGTGTTGTTAAGTTTAGCCATTCTGACTGGTGTGAGGTGATATCTCATTGTAGTTTTGACTTGTATTTCCCTGATGATCAGTGATGTTGAACTTCTTCATGTGTCTGTTGGCCATCTGTATGTATTTGGTAAAATGTCTATTCATGTCTTCTGCCCATTTATTAACTGGATTATTTGGGGTTTTTTTGGGTGTTGAGTTTTATAAGTTCTTTATATATTTTGGATACTAACCCTTTATCGGATATGTCATTTGCAAATATCTTCTCCCATTCCTTAGGTTTCCTTTTAGTTTTGTTGATTATTTCTTTTGCTGTGCAGAAGGACTTTATTTTGATGAAGTCTCAATAGTTTATTTTTGCTTTTGTTTCCCTTGCCTCAGGAAACATACTGAGTAAGAAGTTGCTATGGCCTGTGTTCTTCTCTAGGATTTTAATGGTTACCTATCTCACATTTAGGTCTTTCATCCATTTTGAATTTATTTTTGTGTATGGTGTAAGAAAGTGGTCCAGTTTCATTCTTCTGCACGTTGCTGTCCAGTTTTTCCAATACCATTCGTTGAAGAGACTGTCTTTTTTCCATTGGATATTCTTTCCTGCTTTGTCAAAGATTAATTGACTATATAATTGTGGGTTCATTTCTGGGTTTTCTGTTCTGTTCCATTGATCTATTTGACTGGTTTTGTGCCATTAAGATACAGGTGTTTGTAAACATATGTGTAGAAGAGTATGGGAATAGTGTATGGGAATAACCACTGTGTATAATCCGTCTTTCAAGTATCGTCTTCTTTCATTAAAAGTTTCTACACATGTGTAGAGGCATATGGGAATAGCAATATGCTTAATTCACTAATACTACACTGTGTATAAACCATCATTCAAGTAACATTTTCTTTCACTGATATATATGTGTTCGTAAATGGATGTGTAGAAGCATGTGGGAATAGACCTATCCTTACCTGAATGAAACTACATGTTGTATAATGCATGTTTCAAGTAACAACAACAGCAACAACAACAACAAAAAAACCCTTGATTTTGCTTCAGTTTAAAATTATCAAAATAGCAAATCATCTCAATGAACATGAAACCAATTTCTCTTGCTAAGGACTATGTTAGAACTTAAATACAAAATGAGATTTTTAGAAGTAAGAATAGAGATACCTATGAGAAAGAAATGTATAATTTTTTTGTGTTAATGTTTATTTTTGTAATATCATATTAGTAATAGAAACTGTCCAGATTTTTCTAAAGTTGCAAAGTTTTTCCGTAAAAAGCCATTAGCTTAGAGGCATGATTCATAACATACAAAACAAACAAAAAATTATTTCAGGATTTATTCAAATTAAGTATTAGAAATTCTTTGAGAAACTTGTATCGGGGACATTTAATCTGTTCTGCTTAATGTGACTATGTCTTCTGAAAGCCATGGGTGAGAAACGGTGTTAGTGTCAGATTCTCCAGTTCCTGTAAAATCTTCTACATGTAGATTGACACCATTGTGGTTTGATTATGCTGAATGTATTATTTCTGAACCTTTTGCAATTGGTATCCATCTAAAACTAACATTTTTTTGTTTGTTCGTTTTATTTCCTGTGTGTTCTGTTCTGAATTTTTTATTACATCTAAGCTATCTGACTTGACACATTGGTGTCATAATTACATATGGAAAAAAAATCCAAAAAGTAATTGTTTTTATAAATGATTAATGAATGACTTTTGCCAGAAATATATTTTCTGAAGATGTAACCATAAAAATCAGAATATTCTTATTCATAGCTAATCAATAAATATGTATTGACGACCTGCTGGATATGTCTTAGTCCATGTGGGCTGCTGTAACAAAACTCCACAGATTGGGTGGTTTATAAACAACATTAATTTATTTCTCACAGTTCTGGTGGTTGTAAGTCCAGGATCATAGTGCCAGCATGGTAGGGCAAGGGATCTCTTCCTGGTTCATAGCTGGCACCTTCTTGATGTGTCCTCCCATGGTGGAACAGGCTAGCGATCTCTTTGGACGCTCTTTTATAGGGCACTAATCCTATTGATGAGGGTTCCATCCTCATGATTTAGGCACCTTCCAAAGGGAGCCTACCTCCTAATACCATCATCTTTGGGTGTTAGGATTTCAACATAAGAATTTTAGGTAGACACACATTCAGAGCATAGCAAGGTACACGTTTTTCTTCCATTTGAGAAAACAGTATAATCTGGTACCCACCAAAAATAGCTTAGAGTTTCCTATCGAAGGTAAGGGAGAGGCAGCCTAGATTTCAGGAGAGGAAACTGTTCTTAATATTGTTAACAAAACGAATATTAAATGATACATCAAAGTTAATCCATTTTATAGATTTTCATTTTGCTGAAATAGAAGCAAAATCTAATTTAGTTAATAATATGTTATTATATCTATAAAGTAGGTGATTTTATGATATGCAGAGGCAGGTATTCATTTGCATTGTGATATGAAAAGTAAGATATTAATTTACATTTTAAATAGTATTCAATACTGCATTTCTCTCTAGTTCATTATGTCAGTTTAGGAGGTTAACCACAGTGTTGCACAGGTCTCTGACCCTTTTCACTGTACTTCTGTGATAATGGAAGAACAAGAATTAGCTAGTTAAATGAGAAAACAACCATTGCTAACACTTATGTTTGATTTTGAATTAGAGTGATTGCATATTCAGTTACCCCTTTAGTGCTATAACTGTTTTTGTTCACTCCTTCTGTTTTGTATTGATTTTGTAAATTTTTTTTTTTTTTAAGATTTTATTTATTTGACAGAGAGAGACACAGCGAGAGAGGGAACACAAGCAGGGGGAGTGGGAGAAGGAGAAGCAGGCTTCCCACAGAGCAGGGTCCCCGATGTGGGGCTTGATCCCAGGACCCTGGGATCATGACCTGAGCCGAAGGTAGACGCTTGACGACTGAGCCACCCACGCGCCTCTGTTTTATATTGATTTTGGATAAAAGTCTTCTAAAATCTTATGTTTCCAAAATGCAAACTTACTTACCTTAGAATATATGTATCTAAATTAGACTTTTCTTAATTGACTTAAGGTAGTAATTTTGAATATCTGTTCTTTTTCTGTTCCGTGTAATACTCTTAGTGGCTTAATTTCTCCCTTATCTAAATTCCTACATGGCTATGTATTTCTAGATGATTTTTTTTTTTTTTTTTTAGTCTTTTCTTCTGGTGCTCATTTCCTTGTATGCAGACTTTCAGCAAGGTCTTCTCTACTAAATTTCCCCATAGAGCTAATCTAAGCAAATTGGGGAATATCTAGGTGAAAGTAGACAGCACATTTAGTGAGTCAAAAAACCTTGGATATTCATCCCTTAGATATCCATATGACTGGCTTCCTTACTTCTGGTCTTTATTTAAATGACACCTTTTCAGAGATGCCTTCCCTGGCCACTCTGTCTAAAATTTCAAATATCACATCCCAATATTTGATATCCCCTTTCCTTGCCTTTTTTATCCATTTTCTTCAGCACTTATCACTAACATGGCATATATTTAATATTCATCTTGTCTGTCTGTTGCCCCTCTTCCATACCCTCCCTCCACGGGATCCTAGAATATAAGTTCCATGAGGACTTGGAGTTTTGGCCGTTTTTTTACAACCCTATCCTCAATCTTGAAGGCAATGTCTGACACATAGAAGGTTTGTTAAGATAAATATTGTTAAGATAATTACTGAATGTAGGAATATTGTTCCTTAAATATTATTAAGATAAATAAATATTGTTAAGATAATTACTGAATGAAGGAATAACAAGAAAGATACTGGTAAGAGAGATATTAAGGAGATAGATGTGGCAAGTGATTGGGTGAAGAGAAGATAGGGAGAAGTGATAAAATGACAGTGAGCTATTAGGTCTGAGTTTCAGTGTGACAATGAAACTATTCCCTTGCTCAATAAGTATTTATATATTCATAAATATATAGTTTCTACTAATAGCAGGTACAGAGCTTTTGGTGCTGGGGTACAAGGTGGAGCAAAATTAGACATGATCTTAGTTCCTGAGAGCTTGTAATTTAGTAGTGAAGACAGGCATTTATCAAATAATCAGCCAAATGAATGTGAAATTTCCACTGCTATGAAAGAGAATATATGGTGGTACAAGAATCACTTAACGGGAGGATTTAAACTAGTCAAGGAGGTTGGGTGAGCCTTGGCTGAGGGGGAAGTAACTATAAGCCAAGAATCTTAAGAATTAAACAGGTGAAGAGGAGAGCAAAGAACACTAAAGAGAGAAGAGAGAACACCTGTAAAGGTTTTATGCTGGGAGGAAGCATGGTGATGAGAATGAAGGATTATAAGCAAGCCACTGAGTAAGTTGAAAATGCAAAGGGAAGGTGGTGAAAGGTGAGGCTGGAGAGGGAGTTCCAGGTGAGGGATAATTAGGTTTGCCTTTTTAAAAGATCATTTTATCTACACTGTTGAGAATGGATTGGTCCAGACCAATTATGAGGCTTTCGTCCAGACAAAAAAATCATGAGTAGTGATAGTTGTGGAGTTTGAGAGGAATGGACAGATTTGAGAGAGATTTAGGAGGTAAAAAATACAGGAAGAAGCTGACATTTATTAAAACACCTTTTTTATGTTAGACACTGTGTTAGGTAATAGGGATACAAAAAGGAAGCGATCTGTGGTAAAAGAGTTCTCTGGAATAAAGCATTTTATAATAGAGATATGTATAGAATGCTTTGGGATAATAGTAAGGGAAACAGTTCTGTCTGGGGTTTCACAGAAGAGATGAAGCTAATACACATTTTCAGAAGTAACTGAGTTTTCTAAGTAGATAAGTAGAGGAAGGGAATTCTAGTAGGGAGAACTATTTGTACAAAGGCAAAAAGGTATGAGAAAGCAGCATTTGCTCAGGGAGGCAAAATTTCAGAACATGGTGGAATGTTTAAGGAATGCTAATGATATAGGAACTTTATCCTGTGGGAGATCTAGAACCTTGATACTTTCCTCTTTCTCATTGCCCTCAGGTTTGGCATGGAACCTGGATTTGAAAACCATTTGGGGGTAGACTTGGAAAGATGGACAGTTGGGTTTGAAGAGGTGGGGCTTTCATTTGAAATGTTCACCAACAGAAATGAGAGACCAGAGGTTGGAACTAGATATGGAGATTGAATATACCACACAGGTGATATTTAAACTCTCAAGAATAGATATGGTTATCAAGGCAGATAAAAGACATTCTTGGGTAACACTTATATTGAATATCAAAGCTGTGAAAAAATTTGGGAGATAGAAAAAGAAGAGATTAGAGAAGTTGGTAGGTATGTAAGCTAAGTTGGAATGTGAATGGCTACCTAGTCTAATCTACTTCATTACATTTGGCCCAATAGCCCAGGATTTGAAGGAAAAAGTTGAAATGATTTATAACACCTTCCATACCTGGACTATTTTCTTATTTATACATAGGATTAACTCTTCCCTTGCTGTAATTAACAATATTTCATCCAAATTCCAAAACACCCACTTGCTACAATATATGCATTATTGTACTTCATCTAGAAACCTATATCTTGTAAAATGACTTTAATTTATTTGGAAGCTTTTCATTGCTATTGTTTTATGTTGAATAAACTTTACCATATAGATCCAACTAATCAAACTAATACTATATCACTACTGATCTTGACACATTTATTTACAAAAGGAATTCCAAGGAAATTGCCAGTACAGTTTGGAGTTGCCAGTTTGGAACAGGAGGTTACCAATCTCTAGTCCATTATTTGAATTCTTTCCATGTGTTTATAGCTTCAGTGCTTTGGGCTAATGTTCAACCTATTAGTTGGCTTATTACCTTTCAGAGACTGGCGTGGATTCAGTGAAAATTAAGCAACAGGGAACACCTACTTAAGTTCTGAATTTTAATTTTGTCTTTTTGGACCTACTTGATGAATTATATATAATATTCATACCTAATGAAGAACAGCAAGGATCTTCTTGTGTGTGTTTCCATTGAATGATCTGTAGGCATTTCCTAGGGCAACTGTTTTAATCAAGGCATAACCTTGCTTCCATACTTATATATTGATGGTATTGTATAGATTGGGTTAAAAAAAAACCCAAATAAGTAAATAAATTTAAGAATAGAACGATTAACTTGGAATAATAGTATAATCTCTGAATGAATGCATGTTGCTATTAGGTGCACAATATACCACACTTATAGTCAATAAGAATATTTAAAATAAGAATAGCTTACATTTCATATGTTCTAAATTGAAAATGGAGTTTATATGATGTGTAATAAAGGCATTCACGGAGTATGGTTTTTGTAAATTTATTATCACTTGCAAAAAATTAACATGAAATATGTGTGCTTGCTATAAACATTTTCAAGATTCTTAAAAATTGGACGTGTTATATTTTGTATGGTTTTCCATCAGATGATATTACTCGTAGAGATAGAAACTTAACTTTTTTTTTTTTGGCAATGGACATTTTATATGGATCTTTGGTTGTGCTTTTGTTTTCTCATATTTTGTGTGAAAGTTCAAAAAGGAGCAGAAATTATGCATTCACTGTTTTTCTCTTTACTAAATTCAGGGATATATGGTTTCCTGTTAAAATGTGAGTGTGGAAAACTAAATTCTTTCAAATTAGTTTTCTGGTCATTCACATTTTATAGCTGAGGCTTTATTATTTAATTAGATGATTTGGGGATGTATTGACTATCAACAGAATTTTTTAGACTACATTTAAAGTAGTACTAATGGTGTTTTAGGAGAGTACAGAAACATTAAGTTGACAAAATACATCAATTAGCCTTTGATGGTTTTCCTTTTTGTTATGTTAATTTATTCTCCTGACTCAGAAATGAGAGCTCTTTTAGATTCAATTCATTTACACAGCAGGTCAGTGGACTTTAGGTCAACATGTCTATGAATAGATATTTGTGGTTATCTTGAACATTTGAAATTGTTTAGATTCCCCCCAATTTTCTTTCCCTTTTAAAAAAAATTTTTATTTATTTATTTGAGAGAGAGACAGACAGACATAGTGACAGAGAGCACAAGCAGGGAGGAGAGAGAGAAGCAGGTTCCCCGCTGAGCACGGAGCCCTACTTGGGGCTTGATCCCAGGACTCTGGGATCATGACCTGAACCGGAGGCAGATGCTTAACTGACTGAGCCACCCAGGTGCCCCATCTCCATGCATCTTGATCCAATTAGCCTGAAGGTATTTTCTGCTAGGAAGATGACTTAAATAAAATTGTTGAGTTCTCACTGAATACAAAGCAAAGGGGGCACACACACAAGCATATATACCCACATCTCTAAAACAAGTAGCATACAATCCAATCATAACTACTGACAATTAACATATTAGCCAGACAACAGGTAGTTCCTCCCAGAATATTTTCATTTTAGAGAGACTCTTGCTTACACTTAATGGTAATAAGTCCTTAAAATATAGAGATTGGTGAAAAGTCATTCCAAGAGAATAGAAAGTATTCAGTCAGTTCTGGCAGGAAAAAAAAAAAATGGTGGCATGCTCAAACTTGGTAATTTGGGAATGATAGTTTAATTAAGGGACTACTTACAAAGACATAGAGTTTAGGGGATAGAGAACAGGGGATAGTACACAGTTCCTGGGGATCTGGCAACAACAAGAGACATTACCATCCCTAGGCCTGAAGGACAAGAGGAATAAGTGATTATCAGTGATTATCAAAGAGGGTTAGTTATATAGTGAGGGTCTCCTGACAGGAAGTATAGCTTTTAGGAGAGGAAACCAGCCAATTGAAGGCAACACAAGGGAGGGTACTAGGGGAATAAGTACCCTGACTTCACTTTCCCCTCACCCTCTGATCTCCAGCTGGTGTCAGTCATTTGTGTAATCCATCCAGAAGCCAAAGGGGAGCCAGATGATGTAGTTGGGAAAGGTCAACCTCCCATGACACAAATAGGGTAGAGAGGGATAGAGTGGTTCTGGAAAGGTAAACAGAAGATATCCAGTCCATTTATAAAGTCAACTCTGATAATTATAAATAATCTGTTATAGTTTATAAGAACCCTTAAAGAGGCTATAGTTCCAGAATATTCCTTTTCCATATTAGGGAATTGAGGCTTAGACAATCAAGTGACATTTCCAAGTTCACATTATTACTTTGGAGCAATACATGTACTAAAAGCTAAGTCAGGTGACAATTTCCATTACACCTCATGAGTTCTGTAAACTTCCATTAAACAATGAAGTACTCAGGCCTCCAAAAGCATAAGAATCTTTCCAAGTGTTTCTCAAATGCCACCTTCTCTATAGGGCATTTTCTAAAGACCCCTATTTAACATAATTGCTCCTTTCTCTAGTTTGAATAACATACCTTTCTTATAACACTTATCTTTTCAACTAGTATTGCTATTACGGTCATCTATTGAATTATTGATTATTCTCACCTGTTGAATTATAAACCCTGGGAGAATTTTAAATCCATCCCCACACATACCACCCAACACATGGCTGCCTTAGTGGTATGCTTAAGTGAGAGAAAACCCACCCCATTTCTCCATGAATTCCCAAGCTACTTCACACCTGAGCTCTTTCTCCACCAACTCTAGATTTAGATAATCAAATTGTATTCAGTGTCTTCTTAATACTTGTATTCCACAAACATAAAATAAGCCTTCAGTTAAAAGATAAAATATTCTGAGTATTGATTATCCCCTTTCTATGTATTCACCCACTATTTTGGTAACCCCTAGGTCCCCAAAGCACAATGCTAGACACATAAAAAACATTCAATACATACTTATTGGATTGAATTCTTAAATTTTTTTAGAGCATACAAAAGAACCGTAAGTAATTTTGATATAACTTAAACATTTTCCCCTAGTCATTATGTTAGAAAGAAAAAAGTACAAAAACAAATATCAAAGTATATGAGTGTGCCTTTTTTCTGCAATCTAACAAAATCAATATAATAAAATGTTATGAAAATTGGGGGGGGAATTGGGGCACCTGGGTGGCTCAGTGGGCTAAGCATCTGCCTTCTGTTCAGGTCATGATCCCTGGGATTGAGCCCCACATTGGGCTCCCTGCTCTGTGGGGGGCCTGCTTCTTCCGCTCCCTCTGCTGCTCTCCCTGCTTGAGCTCTCTCTCTCTCTGTCAAATAAATGGATAAAATCTTAAAAAAAAAAAAAAAAAGATGCATGGAGATTTTTCTTGTGGCAATGAAGAGTCTTTGAAGAGTATAAGACAAGGAGTGACCTGGTTAAATTTCCATTTTTTATAGGCTCCTCAGATGGCTAAATATGTTGGGTGAATTTGTAGGCAAGGAGGCTGATGTTTTAAATTAAAGATTATAGGTATCTGAACAAAAACAACAATAATTAGTGTGTGAAGGAAGGAGTTGAAAAATGAGTGGTTGTGGCTGTGGATTGGATAAAAAGGAAAGCTTAACATCACTCTCTTTTTTGTGTAAGTAACCAGATAGAGGATGGTGCTGCTACATGATATAGAGAATAATGGAGGAAGATCAGGTTTGGGGGAAAGATGATGAATTAATTTTTAATTTGTGTATTTAAGGTGCCTCAGGGACATCTAGGTTCTCCTGTATAGAAGGCAGTTGACTGGATTAGTCTGAAGCAAGGAGCAGAAGACCAGATTAGAAACAATAATTTAAGGAGTCATCAGCAAAGCATTATTAAAACCAAAAAGGTAATGAGGTCACTTAATAATTATGTGTAAAAAAAAAAATGTGCACCAAAGATGGGAAGCTGGAGAAAATTAATGTAATATGAATTTTGTAGAAGAAGTTGACCTGAGGAATAAGAGAAAAAGAATGGTTAATGAGATATGCAGAGAGCCAGGAGACTCTGGTGGCCTGGAAGCCAAAGAAATAGAGCTTTAAAACACAAGACCATCAACAATGGCAAATGCACCCAGATTTCAGAAAGGTAGAAACTGAAAAATACTGTTTAGAGTTAACAGTTAAATGATTACCTTAGGGAAAGAGCAGTTTCAATGGAGTGATTGTTCATTAGATATTAGATTCCTAATGGAAGGGACAGAAAAAGAGAGCAAGTGTAAACTGATATGAAAAAATTTGGATGAGTAAAGGAGGAGAGAGTATGAATGGAAGTATGTCAAGGCAGGGTTTTATGTATGTGTATACATATGTATGTATGTGGGTGAGTAGGAGGGTAGGTAGATAGGTAGAAATAAATATTGCCTGACTTTTGTGAGGATGGAGTAGGGCAGACTGAAAGTTTGAAGATAGAGGAGAAGAGGATGTCTGGTAAAAGCCAGAGAGCCCTGGTTCAAGAACACAGGTACTAGACTGGCCTTGAGTAGAGGAGAGTCATTTCATCCCTAGCAGACTTGCACTGAGGATGGGTGTGATTAAAGTTAAGTTTGTAGGTCAGAAAAATTGTGAGGAGTCTAGTCTGAGTGCCTTTATTTTCATGATGAGGTCAAAGACAATGTTGTCTGTAAATCTGAGGGTTGTTTGAAGAATTTATTAAAGTGGGGGTTTTAGGAGGTTGTTAAAAATTTGGAAGAGTCATTTAAAAATGCAGTGTGGTGTAGTGGTTAAGAGCTTGAACTCTAGAATTCTGCTGCTGATTAGCTTTGCGACCACTAGTAAGTTACACTATCTTTCTATGCCTTAATTTTCATCTAGAAATGGAGATAATTGTAGTCCTACTACACTGGAATATTGTGAGTGTTCATAAGTGTTTACATGTAAAGTGTGTCGAGCATAGGAAATACTCTATAAATTATAGTTCTGATTATTATTTTTATACTTGAAACATGAGGGATGAAGCAGTGAATAGGTAGTGTGGACAGGGAGAGAGAGAGAAAGAGCATCAACTTAAGTGGTTGTGTACATGTGAGAACTGGAGTACTTGCGCTTAAAGAATAGGTTATTGGATTAAAAATGTTCAGTTAGAACATCTTGAGCTTATGCGAAGGTCCAGTAACTGACCATAAGGGGTGAAGGTCACTGGATTTGAGATGGACATGCTGTGAAAGTATCAGAGTTTGTACTTACAATCAGAATGATTGGATGCAACCTCTGCAGACTGACAAAGCGATATTGTATCAACTATTGACCACTTAAATATGACAAGTGGCATTGCTAAATGTGAATTGATTTTCTGAAATGGAAAGCTATTCTTGGTAAAGTTTCTCTCAATTTACACATTAATTGCATTCCTAGAAAATTCACTGTATATTAAATCCCTGTAAAAAGTATTGTGATATGTAAATTAAAGTTCCATTTTAGACTTACTTGTCCCCCCCTTTCTTCCACCCCCTTCCTGAACTATATGTCATATAGAATTTGGGTTCTTTTGCAGCACTGTGCTGTGCATTGCAAGACACCCAGCATTCCTGTACCTCATCCATTAAAAGCTAGTGGCATCGTCTAATTCTTAGTACAGCCTAAGCACATTTCAAAATGCCCCCGTTGAGCACCACTGGGTTAGGGGAAAGAAGGCACAGAGTAGCATGTGGATTGGATCCAAGGAAAAGGGTTCGGTTTTGCACTGTGACCTAGTATGATAGAGATATGAGGCAGGGAATTACCTGGCAACAAAGTTTCAAGTAGAATCCTGATAAAAAGTTGAAATGTGCAAAGTAATAAAGTTTTTTTTTTTTTTTTACTCAGTTTACTCATTTCCTCATTTTTTACTTCATTGTCCTCATTAACTCCTTCCTCCTAGTGACCCTCAGCCCCAGATGTAGCTGGCGGCCAAGTTATGTTAACACTTCATGACCTGGTAAGAATTCTTTTTTTTTTTAAAGATTTTATTTATTTATTTGAGAGAGAGAATGAGATAGAGCATGAGAGGGGGGAGGGTCAGAGGGAGCCCGATGCGGGACTTGATCCTGGGACTCCAGGATCATGACCTGAGCCGAAGGCAGTCGCTTAACCAACTGAGTCATCCAGGCGCCCGACCTGGTAAGAATTCTTGACTAGATTTGGTGAAGAGTATAATTTCAGCATAATTTGTCTTTTAACTACATTAGCATTTTACTTCCTTTTTTTAAAAAAGTTTTTTTTATTATTTAAATTCAACTAGCCAGCATATGTACATCATTAGTACTTCCTTTCTGCTTACTTCCAAGCATTCCTTTTCTATATGAAGACAGATGCGAATGCCTTATCTTTCCCATTTGTTTATTCTCATTTTTTCTTGCCATCAGTAAATGTGTTGCATAAAATTGTAATCACTGAATTTCCATTTGCTTGTGAACATATCCAAATGCACTAAAATGCAGTAGAGTCATTACTGCTGATTAGCTTTGCGACCACTGGTAAGTTACACTATCAGTGTAAAGTGGGGGTTTTAGGAGGTTGTTTTTTTTTTTTTAAAGATTTTTATTTATTTATCTGAGAGAGAATGAGAGACAGAGAGCACGAGAGGGAAGAGAGTCAGAGGGAGAAGCAGACTCCCCTCCGAGCGAGCAGGGAGCCCGATGCGGGACTCGATCCCGGGACTCCAGGATCATGACCTGAGCCGAAGGCAGTCGCCTAACCGACTGAGCCACCCAGGCGCCCCTAGGAGGTTGTTAAAACCATTCCAGTTTCATCTTTTGCTCAAACTGATAAACTTTTTAATAGTGTCACCTTTGTCCAACGTTAGTAGTTTTTGTTATTTTAGAAGAATCATCTCATTTGCAGCAGTTTACTACTGGTGATCTTAATCAAAAGTATTGCTTTTGAAAGATTAAAGTCAAGTTGTGCTATTTAGATATTGCACTTATTTTAAATTACGTGACTTTTGTAGTACGAAACAATAGTTTCCATTTTAAATAAAAATTTAGGATGATTAAAAAATGATTAGGGCTAAGCGAGGTTTGATGAGGTTTTTATAGCTTCCTTTGTGAAGTAAAACCCTATCCTTAATAGTGAAGAATAAAAGTAATACCTGAAGTATACATGCTTTGTGAAATATATTCCTACTTTCAGACCGTTTCCTGGGAAAAATGCCCATGCCAAGAAAATCATTGTGATTAGCATTAATTGTTATGCTTCTTGGGTTTCCTTGCAGATAAGCCAGAGTTATAAAACTGGAAACTTTTTTTTCCCCTGTAAAGGTCATAGCAACAGATATGGTCTTGAAATGGAGCACTGATGGTCACCGAGCTGATTGAAATGGCACTATATAATTATATCACAATTATATGCATGGGTGGCATCTCTTTATTAAATTACATTTCTTCTATATTAAAATATATATCATTTTTATGTGAGAAGATTTAGATATTTCATAAAATCCAATGTTCGTGTCCCTTAACCTTAATACATTAGTCTGTGTTTTAAACTGGTTGAAAAATAATTTGTTCTCGCTGTTTTTGTCTTTTTATCATGGGCCCTTAATAATCTTGAAAATGAATCTATTAAATCAATTAAATTAATTTCAGCTGCTTTTAAGTTCATTCTGTGGGGTTTTTTCCCCCCATGAGATTTTCATAAACTATAAGTGAGTTTATATTTACCCTAAAGTGACTTTTTCAGTCATCTGTCCTTTGAAATTCACTTTGGTGTGGCATGTGGTATATTAGATGAGAATTATTTCTTCATCTCTGATACATGGTACAGTGTTTTGTTTGCTTGTTTGATTGGTTGTTTGTTGTTTTTGCCACCACTGACAAGTTCCTGAAAAGTTATATGAAAATAAAATTTCAGATCCTTCTATTTCCTCACTGTGTATTATAATCTTACCATGTTTTATTTGAATAAAATATTAAATTAAACTGATTCTGGAAATCAGCAAGAGTTTGATAAGATTAAAGGGAAGATATATTTTTTAACTTTCAATTTTCATTTCCTCAGATTTGGATGTCTATAGACTTATCAGAGTAATGATGCATAAGGAAATTAATTGCAGCTTACAAAATAAAAAGTTTTAATATGTGGTATTTGCTAAAATATATCGTCATAAAGAACAAAATCCTAACTAGGAGTATTACTTAAGAGTAATCTGATTTAAGAAAAAGATAAAAAATCTTAAGGTATGTAATTTTTTAAGTTTTTCTTTTTGGAATATTAAAAATTGATTTTAAAAATGTCTCTTGGAGTAGTTGGGCCAGGGAGTGGTTGAAGGTAGGAGGCAGGTGTAGAGTGCTTTAAAGTGGATGTTTTTGGAACATGGCAGGAAATAGAGTACCTTGGGGTTGGGAGTTATGATTCAGATTAAACACAGACTTCAGGGTAATCTCAGGCTTACTGTAGTCACTTCAGTCTAGGTCCTGGAGTTTAATATTAGCAGGGAAGATTAAAAAAAAAAAAGATCAATGAACACACTGTGATATCCAGTTTAGAAATGGCTTCCATTGATCTTTACCTCCTGGTATTCATGCTCTTTGTAGTTCCTTCCCACAATGAATTGGGTTGACCAGTGTAACCAGTAAGATATTATAGAAATGATGGTGGTTGACTTTTGAAGCTGTCAGAAAAGAAATTGTGGCTTTTTCCTTGCTGTCTCTTGGATTAATTGCTTACTTAGGGAGGCCAGTTACCATGCCATTAGGATGCTAAAGTAGCCCATGGAGAGGCCTACATAGGGTGGAATTAAAGCCTCTTGCTAACACCCAGCACCGGGTAAGTGAGCCATGTTGGAAGCAGATCCTCCAGCCTCAAACAAGCCTTCAGATGCATGTAGTCCTGGTTGACACTGACCACATCCCTATGAGAGACCCCAAGCCAGAATCACCTTGTTAAACTGCTTCTGTAGTCCTGACCCATAGAAACTGTGAGATAATAAATATGTATTATATTAAGCCCCTAAACTTAGGGTAATTTGTTATGTAGCACAGTAAAGCAGAAGTAGTACACACAAATAAAAGCAGAGTTTCAACTGTGATAATTGTCATCAAGGAAAGGTATGCACTGCTATCAGAGTGACTAACAGACTTCTGATTTAGCATGGGGCTTTGAGAAGGGCTTGTGAGCTTAGATCTAAAGAGTAGGAAAGAGCATTCCTGACAGAGAACAACATGTGAAATACAGTTGTGGGAGAAAGCACAATAATTTTGAGAAACCTGAAGACCACCAGTGTAGCTAAGGGTAGACAGCAAAGAAGAGATGGAAAGAGAGGAAGGTAGGGAGATCAGAAAATGCTAGGCCTGGGATTATAGTAAGGATTTTGGTCTTTATTTTACAAAGCAGTGGGAATCTATTAAAAAGTTCTTATCAGGGATTGAGGGGGTAACCAGATTGGATATGCATTTTGTAAAGAACATTCAGATTGCCTTGTGGAGAATGAATTAGAAGTGGTAGGCTGGGAATGGTTGTGCAATGGTGGATGAAAGGAGACAGTTGGAAAGCAACTGAATTCATCTCAAGAGGTATTGGTAGTTTGGACTAGCATGATGACAGTTTAGATGGAGAGAGGTGGGTAGATCTGAGAGGTTTTGTATTTTAAAATAAGCAGAATGGGGCGCCTGGGTGGCTCAGTTGGTTAAGCGACTGCCTTCGGCTCAGGTCATGATCCCGGAGTCCTGGGATCGAGTCCCACGTCAGGCTCCCTGCTCAGCAGGGAGTCTGCTTCTCCCTCTGACCCTCCTCCCTCTCATGCTCTCTGTCTCTCATTCTCTCTCTCGCAAATAAATAAAATCTTAAAAAAAAAAATTAAAATAAGCAGAATGTTGTGAGGAGTCAGATATGAGAGATGAAGAGAGAAGGAGCTGTTAATGAAGGTGTTTGGCCTTGTCACTGGATGGATTAAAACTCAATTTTTTTAAGGAAGATCTTGTATTTTGTTTTGGATATGTTTTTAGATGCTTTTCAAACAGGCCAAATGGAGTTCCCAGAGTTAGTTGCATTGTTTGGATGCTCAGTGGAGAGGTATGGACATGAGACAAAAGTTTGTCAGATTTATTTCTTACAAAGTCCTTACCTATGTGATGTAGTCCTTGAGGAGTGTTGTGGTCAAAAGAACACAGTCCAGTAAAACAACAATTACTTCAAAATAATGCAAATCCTTTGTGCATTTCTTAAAACTGTGAATGGGACTTCTAATTCCCAGCAGTACTGATACCTTTCCTATTTTTTGTCTTCATCACATGCAGCTGCTCTTCCACCCCTTTTTTCAAACTCCTGAAGAAGCTGCCCCTCTCCTCCTATCCAAGCCAACTTTTATACTAA
Source organism: Neomonachus schauinslandi (assembly GCF_002201575.2). Lineage (NCBI taxonomy): Eukaryota > Metazoa > Chordata > Mammalia > Carnivora > Phocidae > Neomonachus > Neomonachus schauinslandi. Next base: position 31,176,139 of record NC_058413.1, on the reverse strand, counting down.
TTCTTCCTTTATCTTTTTTTTTGCTCTGCTTTATTTAAATTGATGTAACTGTTTTTTCCTTTGTTGACAGCATAGGGCCTTCCTTGCAGTGGAGGGTAGGGAAACTAGGAGCACAAAGCCAGATGTTCTTTTGATGGCTTAGGGAGAGGTAAGTCAGGGAATGTTTCTGGGAACAGTGACGCGTTAATGATTTTTGTTATGTCACTGAGTTTTTAGCATGTAAGTAAAAATTGAAGCCATAGACTTAGATTATTTTGCCTGTCACTGAGTAAATGAAAGAGTGTCCTGATCCTTAAGTAGCTCTGTTATTTAATGGTTTGAGTTAGGAAGATGAAGCTAGAGGAGGACCCATCTATGTTGACTTCTGACTGGAACCTCTGAGCTAACTCCTGCTTCAGGTCTCAGATAATGGTTTCTTTGAAAAGCCTTTTCTGATATTTCATTTCCAGATTGGGTTCTTCTCCAGTCAGCACTGAACCTTATTTTCCTAATCATTGCTGTAATTATTTAATTGCACGTGGTCCTGAATATTCTAACCTTGGGAGGATAGAGGACAAGTTCACCATTGTATTCGCAGTAAGCACTACCTTATCTTTTATGTAATGAAACTCATTAAGCACTTGTTTAATTAATTTAGGCAGGTATTTTCATTCGGCTCATTAGGTTTCATATGTGTATATCAACCATATTTCCTGCTTTGCTTATTGGTAAAATATATAGCCTTTCTCTTTAACAAACAACATAAAATAGCTATACTGCAGGTTTTTGTCTTAGATTATGACTTTGAACTCTTTGCCACTTAATAGCTATAAAAATTTGGGGGGAAATAAAATTTATGAAGGACTGCACTATGCTTGTATCATATTTTCACTTTCTTAGAATTGGTTTTATTGAATTATGTTATTCCATAGCTTATATCAGGGATATGGAAAGTAACACAGCTCTGAAACCCTTGTTGTGTTCACTTCCAGGGATGGAGGAGAATGTAGTTTATTGTGATTTCTTTATGAGGACTGATAGGAAATTTTTTTCAAGATGCAGTAAGTAGGAAGACTGATTTTGAACAACTGTAATTTGTGTATGTATGCATGTGTGTGTTAAATTTTTTGGATATGGCAATTGAGGCATCCGCATGTTTTTCTCTTTGCAGTGGTTTCTGGGACACTCAGATAAATTTTGTGGTTGCCCTTATCAAAAGAAATAAACATTCTGTGTTCTGTGTTTTGACTAGTAGTCTTACTGATTTTAATTATACTTTTTTATTTCTTCCATCTTTATTGCCACCTTCATCCCCTGCCCAACTCCATTTCTTTACTTTTTTACTTTCTGTGCTAATTTATCTTTGTAACTCGTCTGAAATTTTCTTTGAATCACAAAGCATTAAAAATTACATGTAGACATCTACAGCATAATGATCTCTTTTTTTTTTAAAGATTTTATTTATTTATTTGACAGAGAAAGAGAGTGAGAGAGGGAACACAAGCAGGGGGAGTGGGAGAGGGAGAAGCAGGCTCTCCGCTGAGCAGGGAGCCCGATGCGGGACTTGATCCCAGGACCCTGGGACCATGACCCAATCTGAAGGCAGACGCTTAATGACTGAGCCACCCAGGTGCCCCATAATGGATCTCTTTTGGCTGTTTGGGAACTGACTTAGTATTAACTTTGACTTCTCTCACTGGATACTCTAGGCTCTCCAGGATATTGAGACTGGATGTGGCCTGTGGAGCACCTCCGCTCCTAGACTCTATTTTGAAGGGTCTTGTTTGTCTTCCCTGCAGGCAGGAGTCTTTCATTCCTCTTTTCTCTGGTCTTCTACCCATTCTCCCAACCTCAAAGCATTTTTAAGTATTTTAAAAATTGTTGCCTTTGTTATAACTCTGTGATTTAATAAAATGTTTGAGTTAGGTAAAGGTAAATTTTATACTAAAAGCAATGAAAGCTAGTTACTTGCCTTCTTTTTTATATTATGTTTTGTAGTTTTTTTGAAGGACCATTTAAGGCAGTTATTTATATTAATTCCAGAAAGGTCGGTAATCTTGGATCACACTAAGGATAAACTGATTCTGAAAAAATTACAAGAAAGTTCCCATGGGCTAAATGTATTTTGATGATTTTAGGCTTTTGTTCATATCTAAATTTTATTTCCATTGCTATTTCAAAGAGGAAGTATGGGATAGTTACACATGATGAATAGGTACATTTAATTAAAACTTTAATATTAGTTATTTATATCCTCTAAATGGTTTTAAAAAACTAGCCTTCTTTATTTTTTTTTCTTTTTTTTAAGATTTTATTTACTTATTTGAGAGAGAGAGAATGAGAGACAGAGAGCATGAGAAGGAGGAAGGTCAGAGGGAGAAGCAGACTCCCTGCCGAGCAGGGAGCCCGATGCGGGACTCGATCCAGAGACTCCAGGATCATGACCTGAGCCGAAGGCAGTCGCTTAACCGACTGAGCCACCCAGGCGCCCCATAAAAAACTAGCCTTCTTTATAGATATATTTGCAAAACTGATTTTAAAGTAATATATTTTCATTGTTTTGTTAACAAATCAAACTTTTCAAGCTATTTCTGACTATTAAACCTTTCTGGAAAGTTGTTCCATATCCTTCCGGTCATCTAAATTTATCACAGGCCTTTAACTAAGAAGGTTGGTGAACCTTCTTTCCTTTTGATCTTGCATCCTGGCGTGTGCTTGGATATTTCTTCTGTAAGAAAAGTTTTGGTGGATGAGTCAGTGCACTGAGTCATAGGCAGCGTGAAGCCTCTAGTGTTCTATACGAACTAATTGGAAACAGTTTCAAAATTAATTAAGGCACAGTTGTCAGCTCAGTGTTACTGATGGACATCCCACCAAAGTATTTTGTCTTTTGGCAACTTGCTTAATTGTTCTTTAGTATTTAGGTTTTTGTTTTGCTTTATTTTTTTTTTAATCTGTTGAATAGACCTATAGTTACCATGTTGATTTTTTTTTAAAGCTCTTTTATGAAACTTGTGTCATTTGTGTTTAATTTCTCCCTTGCTTGATGCCTTTTTTTCCCTTAAAAATTATTCAATACAATTCCTTTTCTTTTTGGCTTGCTAATTTGTCAGGTCATGAGAAAAGTCTTTTATGCTCCACAGAAACTAGTTCATACAATAATAGTGTATTGATTTGTCAAATAAGAGCCCCCTCTCCAACTTAACACTATGTTTGATTTGGTAAAAACAAATTAAATGGCTTGCATAGATTCTTTACATGCATTAATTTGCCCTTAAAAAATTCATTAAAGATGACATGTTTTTGAAAGTTTCTTTTTCTTTACTGTACTTATATTTGTTTCAGAGTACTTTCATTTGTATGAAGGATTTTGCAAGGGGGACATTGAGTAGGTATTCTTCATGTTTACAGAAGATTAAACAAGAAATCAAGACCGGGAAGAAGTTTTAGCTGAAGAGACCAAATACATTCTGGCAAGATGATAAAATGCTAAGATGAATTAGTAAGGGGGGAAAAATAAGAAAAGAAAGAACTATATATTAAGTGCCTACTAATTTCCAGGCACTTTACCTATATTATTTCTTTAAATCCTCCTAGCATATCTGTGAGATGGGAATTACTTACCCATAATCAGATGTGGAACTTGAAGCCCCACAAGTTAATAACTTACTGAAAGTCCTTCACTGTATCTGTACAGTAAACACCTGAGGCAATCTATGGCAGCTCTTTAGTGTGCTGTCTCATGCCAGATTTGGGCAGTATGCCAAAGAAAAATGTGGGAAAGGTATTTGTTCTAGTTATACAGTAGACAATCTATATGACAGTAAATGGATTACACACTTTTTTAAAGATTTATTTATTTATTTGTCATAGAGAGAGAGAGCGAGCACGATCAGGGAGAGTGGCAGGCAGAGGGAGAAGCAGGCTCCCCGCTGAGCAAGGAGCCCAATGCGGGGCTCAATCCCAGGACCCTGGGATCATGACCTGAGCCAGAGGCAGACGCTTAACCGACTGAGCCACCCAGGTGTCCCATTTTTTAATCATTCCTCTTAACCATTACTTTTGAAGTTATTTCATTGAAATTGAGAAACATTTTACAGTTGATGACATGTCAGTTTAATTGGCAGCATCTTTTTTTCATTATACACAAGATTAATGCTGCATCTTATAATCAGTATGATCTTAAGATTTGTTGGAATACAGTTGATGGTCTTTGTTCTTCTCACTTCTTAGAAATGTTCAAGAACAAAGGCAACCATTTAACCTTTTGGTTTTTCTTTCATTTCTCCCTAAGTCTGTTCTAAATGAGATGGTCTTTAAAAAAATTCAGTGGTCAACTAAGTTTTAGAAGCACAGCATAATCTATCCTCTTGGAGATTCCCATTGTACACTAGCATGTAAGAATTTAGCCAAAAAAAAAAAAATCAAAATATTTTTAACTTTGTTTAACCCATTGTTGTACAAATTTATTTGACCAAAGAATCTCCTGCACTCTGCCTCTTGTTTGTTTGTGCTTAAAGAACTTAATACTCTGCATGTAACTTTGGGAAATGCTGGATTACGCATTCTCTTGCCTGAATATCACCAATTAAGAGTCTAATAACATTTCTGAGGGTCAACAGATTTTTCTTTTTCAGACTTCTTACCGAGCCTCATTTTATTTTTATTTTTATTTTTATGGATTGGCCACACCTCATTACCAATTCCTTGTCGTTTTTTTTTTTTAGTTTCTTGAGTTGTGTTTTAGTGTATAGTTTTTCTTCTTTGCTAGCAAAATTGTCATATTTGAAGCTTATTAATTGGGTGTTTGGAGTTTCATTAAGGATTCTAAACAGCCAGAGAATTCTTGGTAATGTATAAATTACAAACGTATATTTTACACTCTCTTGCATTTTATGACATCTAAAGGTCAGTAGGTTATGGGAACTTCATTAACATATCTTATGCTGATCTCCTCAAAGGTATATTTCTCATCTTCCAAGGACTCACTAAGGAGGAATAAATCTCCGTTCCCTGCTATTTTTCTTATTTATCTCTTTATATCCTGACCCTGTCCTCCCTTCCTCTCCTCTTTCTCCTTTCCTCTGTCCTCCCCCTAATATCTGGACTCAGTTTACTTATCAATTCTGTGTTCTGTCAGGATTATTTATTTAATCATATAATATCTGGTTACTCTTATTCCCAGTTATTTTCTACGTTTTAGTAGTATTGCTTTTGGAGCCCTTTCTTACCACTTCTGTACAAAAGAACCTGCCTGTGGCTTTTTATCCCTAAGCTAAACTAACTTCTTACCAGTCTTCCTGTTGGCCAACAGATGATCATGTTTTTTCAGTCACCTAGCATTCAGGTGTACTGATTTTATTGCAGTGTTTTCCAATTTCTTCCTTTCTTACTTCTGGTACTTGTAGCTGTGCTTGTAGTGATCTTTCCTGTCAGCAAGTATTCTTGAGTTTGTGGTAAGTTTCTAAAACTGTAATGGCCATCATGGAGTTTACATATTTATGCCTTTAAGTACCCTATGATCTCAGTGAGGAAAAACCCATTAAGTCATAACTTACTGCATTCATAGCATATAAAGGGGACCCAGAGAAGTATAATACTGCATTAAGGGTGTGGGAAATGGGATTAGAAATGTGGACTGGTGCCAGATTGTTTAGCAGTTTTACTGCCAGGCTAGGATAGCTCTTGAGTAAGGGAATAATATGCTTCATTTTTCCTATCCAGCTGTGTATTTAGCCTAAAAACTTGAATTTATTTCAAGAAGCTTGATGCTTTATTACCAGCACATCTTTTTGGCTTCAGTCTATTTTATAATTTTTTTTTTTTAGCCTTTTCTACTTTGAAGAACCTGTTATAAGATTTTCTGATGATTAAATTAGACATTGTTCATAAAGCATTTAACAAACAGTGCTTGGTACATATGGCGATGACAATAATATGATGACAAAAAGTACTGGAATATGGATGTAGCTGAGGTGTGTTGGGTGGGCAGTTTGGGGGTGGGAGATGAAACCACACAATCTGGTCTAGTCTAGCAAGCCTAGCTAGGTAGCAGACATACCACCCAGGGCCATTCTTGCAGCTTGTATTTTCTAGACTGGAAAATAGAAGACCCGGGTTCTAGTCCCAGCCCTGTGTGACTTTGCCCATCACCTTTCCATCTAGGCCACTATGCCTTCATAGATAAAATAATTGATTTGAATTAGATAATTATTAAAAGGTATTATCCCAGATTTAAAATATATGATATTTTGGGGTTAGGCGACTAATGATTGAGGATGGCTAAGGAAAACAGGAGAGTAGGGCTATCCCTTTTATTTCATTGTGCTGTTTCTGATGGATTGCCTAAACCAAACAGGTGAATGAATGTTGAGGATTCATCTGCTTCCAACAGAAAAATTATTTTAATTACAAGAAGGATCTATATAAAAAAAGCACTATAGCAAAAACAGTGCTTAAAATGCATTTAAAATGCATTTGTGTTTTTCAAATTGAGAATCAATACATAAAATTCTGAGGCAAGAAAACATTCCTACAATTGGAAACTACTCATTGAGTCAGCTGAAGAATTTAGAAAAATAAGTTGGGCAGTATTTGATACTTTTTACACTCCTTACACACTTGAAGTCAATGTGGCCTCTTCCAATTTCAAATATACAGAGACTTCAGGCCTGTCATTGCTCAGGACACATCTCTTGGGCAGCCAGTCTTAAACCTCTAGCCAGATTAAGGTTGAAAGCCTTAATCATCTCAATCTTCTCATGCCTTCCAATCTACTAAAGTGCTCCTTTGTGTCAAATTGTCAATCAAGTAGGTAGATTGGAAGATTTTTAAGATACCTTCCAATTCAGTAATTATATTGCGTCAGTATGTAGTGATCTTTCTTCAGCTTGGTCTGCGTTTCATTCTTATTAGTGATTCTTTTGCCTCCCCTTTTCTGTTACTGCCTGTTTCCCTGTTCTTATTATTTCTATTTGGGCCATGGCAATGAGGTGGATTTGTGTGAGAGAGATTATGGGAGCAAAGAATTTGATCAGTGTCTTCTCACTAACACGTCTTCCACAAGCAAACATACAAACAGATATCTATTATTTTGGATATGGAAGAGGAGGAGACAGAGAAAAATAAAAGGAGAAAAGGTGAGGATATTGAGTTGGAAAAGGTGCTTTGGGAGTATTTGTACAGAATTTGAAGTGGAGATGATTTTCCCCTACATGTACATATATGCCTTCTCAGGGGAAAAATAACAAAACAAAAAAACTAAACAAACGCCCCTAACATTTATATAATTTCATTCTAAAGGATGGGATATGTTGCTCTCACTATTAGTGATCAGCAGTTTAGGAATCCTGCCCATGAAGGTTAGAATATTAAAAACAGCAGAGAATAATTCCTGAGAGTTGAGGCTTTAGCCTTACTTTCTTATAAAGCTTTATTTATCAAAGGTATTCTCAGGAGGTAATGATAAACCTGAAACTGTTCCAACCTGTGCTGAAATACTGCCACACTATGTTGTTGGAATAGATTTAAGCACTCTTTGTAAACCCATGCCAGAAAGTTCTTACCATTTGAAGTTTCTGCCCTCAGTTGGATTAGGAGGAGGAATTCCCATCTGTTCAGACAGAAGAACAGTGATCAAAAAATAGGTAATAAAAAAGATTTCCCTGTTTGAGATGTGCTTTTTGTGGATGAAAGCTTTTCATTGGAAGGAATTGTTTGTTTCCACATGACAAATATTTGGACCTGATGTTCAAAGCAAGTATTTGGACCTGAATTAAAAACAAACTTACAGCTTTCAATATTGTACTATATAATTTACTTGTTTTGGTTGGTAGCTGAATTCAAAACCCAGTAGGTTTTCTTTTGCTTAATATCTCACCTCCCCACTTTAAAACACCACATCACCACCTTCTCATCTCTTACCAGGATGACTGCAAGAACTTCTTAATTGGTCACTTACCTTCAATACATCTTCCACTCTGCTGTTCAATGGATCTAATGTTGCATCAGATCATATCACTTTTCAGTTTAATGGTCTGTAGATTCCTGGCAAATGTACAAGTTCCTTTACCACTAGGCCCCTTCTACCTCTTCAGACTCCTCTTCTGCCACATGCTCTACTTGCCTCTCACTTCAGACTTGTGATGTTCTTTTATGCCCTTGTTACTCTGCACATACTTCTGCTCCTTCTTTCTTCCATGATGGCATTTATTGCGCTATTTCACTATTCTTTTTTTCAGGGTGACGTTTATTACACCGTTTATAATTGTCTGTTATCTTACCTGTTTCCTCTTTAAAACTGTGGGTCATGCCTACTCTGTATTTTCCCAACATTTAGCCCATTTACCCCTCCTTCTGCATCTTATAAATTTCAGTTTGCCTTTGCTCAACAAGGTTTAGAATTGCATGTGAATTTATGGCTATTCTTTAAGACCCCTATTTCCTAAGTTTTCCCCTGAAAAGGAATCTTTAATATCTAATTTTTACCACTGCTATTATTGGTTCCACCTTCTTCCTTCAGATTTCAATAATCAAGTGTAATTATTTGCCTCTGAAATAGAGAGGGTCAGCTCCTGGCGTGAGGGTCTGGTTTATTCATACTATATAACACTGGTTAGTGTATCTATATTACTTCTTTTATTTCCTGAGACTTTTGGATTTTCCTTCTATCCCCTTGGCCACATCTGGTACTTTATGCATATTCTGGATAAGTGGATTTGGGTTTAGAGAAGTGAAATGAGTGCCCTAACATCACAGAGCAGGGAAGTGATAGAATTAGGTTTAGATGGCCTCAAAACCTATGTGTGGGTTTTTAAAATTTTTTTATTTTTTTTTAAATTTAAATTTAAATTTAATTTCTTTCTGCACTACACTACTGGTTCCCTTCAGGTTCATAAGCATTATGCCTAAGCTGCTCTCTAAAATCGTCTTGTAACCTCTGCTGTCTTCATTTCTCATTTTCAAGTGGATGACAGGGAAGGAGGTGGGACTCAGGATACAAAATTTTTCTCAGTCGATTTTAATGAGATCTATTTACATATTTAGTGGTAGCCAAATGATGGTCACATCACATTCTTTTTATAGTTTGATAGTTCACAGAAAGCAAAAGGGAAAAAATGTTATGAAACCTTTTTTTTTTAATTCACAGTCTTTAGGGGATGGTTTTTAATTTTGAAAAGTAATTTTTAAAAAGAAGTATTCTAATGTGTTATTTATACAATTGGGCTTGGCTAAATGGAAAGGGAGAGGGTGAAAGGAGGAGGAGGGAGAGAAGGGGAGGGCGGGAGAAAGGTAGATGAGCCCATGAAAATATTAGTCTGTTGGTTGCTTATAAGAACAATTAAATAATTAGAAAACTTCATTTTCCTGTTATCTCAAAGTTTTGTCTTGGTGACCCAATCTACTGAGTGGGCAAAGAGTGTGCTCAGAACATGATGGAATTGGCATTTAGAAAATCCAACAGATAAAATATTACACCCACTGACTCATGAAACAGAAACAATTAAGGTCCCAATTTAGAATGATTCTGGACGCAGGCTCTAATCGTTAAGCTCGTTTAATAAACATCCATGTGGTAGAGTTGGAAGCATGAGCTAAGTGCAGAAATTAGAAGTGCTGGGAAAAGTTAGAGTTTAAAATTTGATCCTCGGTTAATCTCCGTAAATTGATCATTTGCATTTTAGTATAAATATCTAATATCAATTGAAATAATGGAACTGTTCGAATTTTCAAACTAGGGTTCTTATCTGATGTTTCTATTATTGATTCTTTTATGCATAACTCATAAGTGCACAGTTTAATCTTAATTTCAGATAAGCATTTTGTTTATTTAGTCTCCAGTAAAGGGAGCTGGAAAGGGAATTAGAAGATCCAACTTGGAGTTGAAAGGCAAATTCTAGTAAAGTGGTTAAGACAGGCTTTGAAGCCAGACTGAGGACAAATCTCTGTTCCTCCTCTTGTTACTTGCATTATGATTTTAGACAAGCCATTTACCTTCCCTTTGCTTCAGTTTTGCATTTAAAAAAATTGGATAATAAGAATACCTACCTTATAGGGTAACCAGTTCATCATAAATGTGAACAGTTTGTAGTTTCTGTCCTGCCATTAACTTGTTATGTAATCTTATGTGAGTTACTTTATGTCCTTCGGCTTTGTTTATTTTATTTATTTTGTATGAGAAACTAAGCTCCAATTTTCCTTCTGGTTCTAGAATTAATTTTAATAGAATGAAGTAGACACATAGTGGCTTATTGCATAAGTGTATATGAAGCATATAGCTTTTGATATTAAATAAATGAATAAAGCTTCTGATCTCAGAAGTCTATGGTTTAGTATTGTGTTACTTTGGACAAATTCTTTTCTTTAGGCTTTAATAGTATGTATAAACTAGGTTAATAAGAGTTATTTCATGGGGGTGTTGTGCTCATTTTATGAAATAATGTGCAAAATGCCAATTACTTTGCTTGATATATAGTATATATACAAAAATGCTACTGTTTTTAACTCCCACTTAACATACACAGTCTATTTTTCTCTCTCTCAAAGGAACTTCATTCTAATCTATGTATTTGTATATGTGTCTGTCTCAATATGGGATGATTTTAGCATATGACTTAAGTGAATTTGTTGGTGGCCAGTGAATTTGTGAGACAAGACTAGGCAAATTTCATCCAGCCCTCCATGGAAGGGAGAGCCATATTAAGGTTGCTGAAAAGTACGAAGCCACAAAAGATAGAAAAAAAACTCTCCTAATGGCATTTATTCTAGCAGGATCAGAAATGAGAACATAGGGAAAAAGAAAAACGAAACCAGTGTTAAGGGTAGGGTGGATCTCTAGTTGTCTGCAGTGCTAATGCAGCATTTTGTAGGAAAAACCAATCCTAGCTCCTTCCCTTCTCATTCCTTTATTTTGTTGAAGTCTTTCTGTGCCTTAATACTATACTGTATTTAATAATTCCCCAGTAATAAGGATTTGTAGAACATATTGCCTTCCAATAAGAATATGACATTGGGTCTTTATCTGGTTTTGCCACAGCTTGTTAGGGCTTGAAAAAAACCACCTAACTTTTCTAACGTTCACTTAACATTTCAGCCTCTTCTTTTTGGGAATGGAGAAAGGGGGACAGAAATGGAGATTGGAATAGATGTTTTAAATGTCTCCCGATTCTAAAATGTTATGGTTTCTAATATTAATCTAAATATATTGTCCTGCACAGTACAGAGTAATCAACCCTAGAGAATGCTACCTTTATTCCAATAAAATTGCCTTTAGAGCCAATTCTTAATCTATCAAAATGCACAGGTCTTGCTACTTTACAGTCTGAGAAATGTATCCTTCTCTCTTTAACTTTTAACTTTACCAGAATTTACTTTTTCTTTTTGGTCCCTCCCTTGCCAGGTTTCTGGAGTGGTTCTGTTTGAATGAATAGCCCATAGAGCCTCCTAGCAAGAGTGAGATGGAGGGGGTAGTGAGACCATAATGAATGTAGGAGCTGGAGGTTTGAGTAAAGGCCGAGGAAGAAAGGACAATACAGACAAGAGGTTAAGAGGTTGGGACTTGGAGAAAGACTGCCTGAGTTCAAATCCTGAATTCTTTCTGTGCTTCAGTGTCCTTAAGTTTAATGAGGACAATAACCCTCAGAGGACTGTATTACTGAGATTATGTATTTGGTAGTGATCTTTAGACAATGTTTGGTAAGCACTAAATAAATGCTTGCTAGTATTAACTATTATTTTAAAGGTTGCTACTAAAGATCTTAATCAGGATTATATCAGGAAGCAGATCAGGAAGCTTGGACTTCATTTTTGTGACAAATGTGAATTACTAGAAACTGATATGCCTAAAGTTGAAGACTGCATAGGTTTATGTATAAATTTCCTCTAAGAATGGTATTCTGCTTGGAAAAATTTGTATGTTCCCATGTGTGTAATATCTCTTCCTCTTTAGGGTCTAGAGTGTGCCCTAGGGTAGGAAATAAGATTTGGAAGAGACCGCAGACAAAATCTTTTTTATCCTTTGTACTTTTTAGAAGATATGATCCTGAAAAGGTACCTAGTTAGAGAAGAAGAAAGGAAAAGATGAAGACCTGAAGTTTCTACTAAGGCATATACAACTTGGAAACATTTTCTATCTTTAAAATAGATAGAATGGTTAGAAATTCATCTTTCTATTCATGTCATAAATGCATTTCATGTTTTTGAGATTCAACATTAACACATCTCAATGTATTAGGAGAGTGTATCTTTAGTTCAAAATACTGTAATTCTTCCTGACCATGGATATTTATTACAATAGAATCTTTGAAGCCTTTAAAAATAACCTTTTCAAATAGATAAGTATCTTTGCCCATAAACATTTATGTCATCACTTTGTAGATGGTTTAAGTCACTCTTACTCTTCTTCTGAAGTGTTAAAAATTCCCAGTGTTTTATTCCCAGGGTGGTGGGAGGGAATAAAACAATGAAAAACATCTGTATAGGTCACTTTCTTAAATGGTGGAAATTCCAGAAAATAATTTTTATGAGCTGTGAAACTTGTCTCTTATCTTATAAAATTAAGTATATCTACTGAAAAACTTACAAATGATAGTATGGACGATTATTTTATTCTCTGGTAGTGTTAGCCAGCAAATCTGGTGGCTCTACTAAGAAGATAATGGTCTTCAAACACAGAAGGGAAGAGAATATATCCTTGACATCAAGATTCTGCAAAAACAGACCCTTTAAATTATTTCTGAAAAACATGGATGTTTAATCTGTGATAGATGTAAGAGAAATGATAATTAGCACTTATTCCTGAAATTATAAACCCTTATTTTCTGTTGTTGGTAAGTGGTCAAAGAGGAAATGATGACATCTTTCTCTTGATATCTGATTAATAGACTATTTTCAAAATTGCTAATGTCAGATAATACAATTCTAAAATTAATGACCTAGTTTAAGTGTCAGAATTAGGATTTTGTATAATCTGTTTAAGAATGATTTCTGTGAGGGCACCTGGGTGGCTCAGTTGGTTAAGCGACTGCCTTCGGCTCAGGTCATGATCCTGGAGTCCCGGGATCGAGTCCCGCATGGGGCTCCCTGCTCGGCAGGGAGTCTCCTTCTCCCTCTGACCCTCCCCCCTCTCATGTGCTCTCTCTCTCTCATTCTCTCTCTGTCAAATAATAAATAAAATCTTTAAAAAAAAAAAAAAAAAAAAAAAAAAAAAAAAAAAAAAAAAGAATGATTTCTGTGATGTCTTTTATAAAACAAGTGCATAGTTATACACTGATCTGCTGAATTTATTCTTAGTGTGACCCTGGCTTTTTAAAATTTAATTTAATTTAATTTAATTTTGTTTTGTTTTAAGTAGGCTCCACACCTAGCATGGAGCCCACCACAGGGTTTGAACTTAAGACTCTGAGATCAAGACCTGGCTGAGATCAAGAGTTGGACCCTTAACCGACTGAGCTACCTAGGTGCCCCATGCAAACTTTTTAAAAAATTTATTTTATTTTATATTTTTTTAAGATTTTATTTGTCAGAGAGAGAGAGCACATGCAGGGGGAAGCGGCAGGCAGAGGGAGAAGCAGGCTCCCCGCTGAGCAGGGAGCCTGATGCGAGACTTGATCCCAGGACCCTGGGATCATGACCTGAGCCAAAGGCAGACGCTTAACCGACTGAGCCACCCAGGCGTCCCAAAAACTTTTTTTTTTTTAAATTTTATTTGTTTGACAGAGAGAGACACAGCGAGAGAGGGAACACAAGCAGGGGGAGTGGGAGAGGGAGAAGCAGGCTCCCCGTGGAGCAGGGAGCCTGATGTGGGGCTTGATCCTAGGACCCTGGGATCATGACCTGAGCCGAAGGCAGACGCTTAACGGCTGAGCCACCCAGGCGCCCCTGTAGAACTTTTTTTTTTTTTAATGTACGAATTGACATACTTAATTCTGTCATAGAATTTGTACATATGAAATCAATATGGTTAGTGAGATTTTGTAGTAATTACATACTAGGAATTTGTAATGTAGTGTGAGATAGGCATTTGTAAAATAGTATGATACAGGTAATGATTAACATTGCCCAATTCCTCATATATAGAATGTACCAAATGGCCATAATATTAAAATAAGTAAACCAATATTAGAACATTCCTCGCTTTAATAAATCTAGCAAGGCAATAGAACTTCATGATGTAGCTCCTCATCTGGTACAGTGATTCTAAATCCTATCAGACCTAACATCCCCTTTTTACTATAAATATTTTATAGCATCTCTTTTCCTGAACATATATCCAAATATACACAATAAAAAAAAATCAATGTAATATACTAACTACAGTTTAGAGAAACTTTTTTTGAAGATTTATTTATTTTAAAGAAAGAGAGTGCACGTGCATGCGTGCAGGAGTCGGGGGAGGGAAAGAGAGTCCTCAAGCAGAATCCCAGCTGAATGGGGAGCCTGATGGGGAGCTCCATCCCAGGATCCAGAGATCATGACTTGCCGAAATTAAGAATCAGCCACTCAACTGACAGCCACCCAGGCGCCCCCAATTTGGAGAAATTTAAAAGGGACGTAATCATAGTAAAGATTAAGTATCACAATATGTAAATGCTAGAAAACAATGATATGGGGAATATTTGGAGTTATGAGATGGAGTACATCATATATCATTCCATACAAGAAAGATAGGAAATTGAAAGAGCTGATGTACAAACGAGCACTAGAATAACAAGTGATGTTAGAATAAGTAATAATAGACTATATTTATTAGTTTTTTATTTAAGCAAAAGGATAATACCTTTAGCCAAAGTAGAAAAACATAAGAAGACAAATTACATACTATCAAATTGGAGACAATGAATTGGGCCTTATTTTATGTGTAATATTAAAATAATTGTCTAGGTTGTGATATAGGGTGGTAGAGTAGTGAAATAGAATAGAATATATGACTTGTATTTATTCTTCTACATCAAGAAAAAAGGAACATCAGAAGAGTGATAATTTTGGGGTGGTGATGAGTTTGGTTTGGGGTCTGTTGAATTTGCCCTTTGGCAGGGCACTGTAATGGATATATATTCATCAGGAACTTGAAAATGAGAATTAGAATTCCAGAAAAAGGTTACATCAACAAGATTTAGTTTTGAAGGTCATCCACAAAGTAGGAATCATTGAAGCCATAAAAGCAGACAATATTACAAATAAGAGGATGCTACTACTAATAAAAATTAACATCATCATCATCATCACTACTGTTTGTTCATATTTATTATGTGCCATGCACTGTACATCTGTTTGACATACATTTTCTTATATATTTCTCACAAAACCCCTATAAAATAGGTAAAATTATTATCAACATCTCCTTTTTACACATTAAACAATTGACACACAGAAAGGTTGCCTTACTTCACATAGCTAGTAAGTGGCAGAGTTTGAATACAAACTTAGGCAGTCTGGCCCTAGACCCCTCTTTCTTTTTTTTTTTTAAACTTTATTTATTTATTTGACAGAGAGAGACACAGCAAGAGAGAAACACAAGCAGGGGGAGTGGGAGAGGGAGAAACAGGCTTCCCGCGGAGCAGGGAGCCCAATGCGGGGGCTCGATCCTAGAACCCTGGGATCGAGCCCCACATCAGGCTCCCTACTCTGCAGGAAGCCTACTTCTCACTCTCCCACTCCCCCTGCTTGTGTTGCCTCTCTCGCTGTCTCTCTCTGTCAAATAAAATCTTTAAAAAAAAAAAATAGCAGTTAGTGAATAGAGTAAATTAGAGTAAATTACATTGTCATGGAAGGCCAAGGACAAGAGAATGATAGCTAATATCACAGGATTCAGAGCATTTTAGAAAAGGTCATTGGATTTGGCAATTAGTAAGTCCTTGGGAAATGGCTATTCAGTAATGTTATAAAGCCCACAAAAATTACCCAAGCGTGTGTTTTCTTCAGACTTTCTAGAAATTTTTAATTATTTATTTGTCCAATGTCTATTCTGAACTTTAATGGTTTTCTTTTTTTTTTTTTTTCAAGATTTTATTTATTTATTTATTTGAGAGAGACAGCGAGAAACAGCATGAGAGGGGATAGGGTCAGAGGGAGAAGCAGGCTCCCCGCCAAGCCGGGAGCCCGATGCGGGACTCGATCCCAGGACTCCGGGATCATGACCTGAGCCGAAGGCAGCCGCTTAACCAACTGAGCCACCCAGGCGCCCCTATTCTGAACTTTAATATACTTTATCCAGATTGAATTTAAGCCTTAGTAACAACCATGGTGTAGCCATTCTTTTAATAAATCCTATGTCATTCTTGAAAGAGATCTATCAGAAATAAGCAATCTAATTTTGGATTTGTTTGGAGCCATAGAATCTGTTGAAAACACCAAAAGGAATGATTAAATTATTTCTATATGAAACAACAAATATTACAGAAAACTTCAGTGTGAAAGTGAAACAATTTTTTTTTTTTAAAGATTTTATTTATTTATTTGACAGAGAGAGACACAGCGAGAGAGGGGACACAAGCAGGGGGAGTGGGAGAGGGAGAAGCAGGCTTCCCGCGGAGCAGGGAGCCCGATGCGGGGCTCGATTCCAGGACCCTGGGATCATGACCTGAGCCGAAGGCAGACGCTTAATGACTGAGCCACACAGGTGCCCCTGAAAGTGAAACAATTTTAAGTATGATTTGTACTATGTAGTCTAGAAGAAGCAACTCATCATTCTTGGGTGTGATAATGAAGAGAGAAATATTCATGTGGGTGGTTTGATGATTAATTAGTTGTGTGTAAAATGCTTGAAGATAAAAAAGTATGGCACAAATTTTAAATATTATTATTGTATTCCCAGAATTCTGTCAAGCTTAATGGCTGTCTTCCCATGTACCCATCTTTCTGTACCTTTTGCCAGAACTTTTTTCCACAGCAGCACTGCTTTTGCTGTCATTTGAAATCTGTTCCAGATTTTTTTCTCTCATAACTCTCTCCACATGCTGTTACTTGGTTATCTAATTTTAATAGGATGTTTTTTCTTATATAACTATATATAAAACTATATATATCATACACAATCATCATATACATAGCATATGCAGACACATTTCCTCACCCTTAGTGACTTAGGTAGAATAATTTTGTTTATATAGTTTTCCTCTAATCACCTGACCCAAAAGTGGCTTATTCCCTGGGACTTTAATTATCTTTAACTAAAATTTACTGAACTGTTGCTAATTATTCAATGTGCATTTTTTTCTATTGTCTGGGAGCCTTTTCCTAGTCCATTAAAGTAGGAACCTCAAGTTGAAAACTTGCCACAACCAACATGACCTTCTTTTTATTAGAAAGAATTATAATTGTAATACATTTTCCAAATTATAATCCGTACCTTTTTAGAAGAGGCTCTTTTTGTTTGTTTTGCTTGTATGTTGTTTGTTATTTAAGAACCAAGCTCCCATTTTTTCCTGGTGTGCTTAAATTTATTTTAAAAAATTAAATATGAATTTTAGAGGTAAAATCTGAAGAAAATGCAGACATCAAAATATCACATATAGATCTCTTTAAATAGAAACATTAGTTATCCTTGGGGATTAATCATTGCCAAAATGAAATCATGGGGTATTTCCTTGGTACTTTATTTTGATAATTAATTACATGCACCTACACACACACACATGCACACGGGCACTGTCTCACTATTGTACCTTTCTTTACTGGTCTAAAACTAAGACAAGCATTTAAAAAACTGCTTATCTGTGGACAAAATGAGTACATATTTATTTCGTCTTTTCTCTCTATACCCTGGTTCCGACCTAACCTTTTGATTGTGTTTATTCTTTTTTCCCCTGAATTAGCAAGTTTTGCTATTGGAAGACACAATCACTAAATAATGGGGATTTCAGGAACTTTGAGACATCTTTGCTTATTATAGCCAGATGAATGGTAATGACTAATTATCAAGGCAGGAGTAGGGGTTCGTAAGTTTTGGTAAGTCTGTGAGTCAGGACTCTTCAATGCAAGCAGTAGAATCTGACCCTCACCATCTCGTGTGGAAAAGGAATTTATTGAAGTAAACTGAATAGTTCTCACAGTCAGCAGAAGCACTGGAGAATCAGGTTCAGAAAACGGGCAGAAATCAAAGGAAGCTGAGCAGTGGCAAACATAACCAGCATCATGTCGCTGAACAGTCTAGGTTGGGAATCTGTCATTGGTCCTAGTTCCATTGGACTCTCAATCCTGTTGCTGCTGCTAAATTTTCAACACTTTTTGCCACACCTGGATTCTCTTATCCTCACATGGATAATTTTTTAACTGTCCCTGAGTCTTACTTAGCATCACTCCTTCAGGATTCTAGATCCCAGGTGGAAATATCAAATTCCGTGAATCTAGGTCACTTATTGCCAGGGTGAGAGAAGAAGGGATCATCTGGTCCCTGCAGCTTATTTATGAGGAGATGGAGGATACCAAGGAAACTCACACAAGGATATTTATTTTTTGATGCTGGATATTTAAAAAAAAAAAAAAGTCAAATTTATATTATAATAACAAAACCCTAGAATCTTTCTTAGATGTTATTTTAATATCTTATCACAGTGATCTGCTTAGATTTTCTTTTATCCAACATAGGTTAACTTTTAAATAATTTTATATCCTTGTTTTAGTCTTTGGGAAACATGGAGAAAAATTTGTTAGCATCCATCTATGAAAACCTTTTATGTTCTATAAGATTGTAATGTGCCAATCCAGTTTTTAAAATTGAAGTGAGAAGAAGGTAATAATGAAAACTCTTTAAAATTTTAAATTCAATATTTTTCCTACGTTTGGGGAAAGATTCTTACATTGACATCAATTTTTATTCTTCCCCTTCTTTCTCCTTCACCTCCTCCTTTTTCCCTCTCATCCTGCTTCCAACCCTCTTTCCCTTTGTCACATATTTATCGAGCACTTCTAAGTGTGGGCATGGATGTCTAAAAGAAAAAATAAATAATGGCACCCTCAGCCTGACCCACCATTGAGGAAGCTCACAGTCCAGTATAACACTGCAGACATGTATATAAACTAAATGCAAGTGATTACTATTATAATTGAGATATGCAAAAATGTTATAAAAATAAGAATGCATTTTGATAGGTCATATAGTAGGGTAATTAGAAGTATAATCTTGCTTTCACTTGCTTTTAGAATCAGTAATCCAAGTGATGCTTCTTTTATTTTTAATTTTTTTTTAAGATTTTTTAAAGGATTTATTTATTTATTTTAGAGAGACAGAGGGGAGGGAGTAGAGCGCAGGGGAAGGAGCAGAGGGAGGGAATCTTCAAGCTGACTTGCCACTGAGAGCAGAGTCTGATGCAGGGCTCAATATTACAATCCATGAGATCATGACCTGAGCAGAAAACAAGAGTCAGATACTTAACCAACTGAGCCACCCAGGTGCCCCCCAAGTGATGCTTCTTTTAAAGAGAAATTTTAAAATATAGAAAAACATAAAGTGTAGTACAATTAATACCCGTATTCCCGTCCCTCTAAGTTAACTGCTTGTCATAATTCCTTTCAGTTAATTTTTTAAAGAAATAAAACATTAACAGATATAGCTGAAGTTCCCTTTAACAAACATCCACAGTTCCATTCTCAACCCCTTTCCTCAAGAATAACTATAGTTTGGACTTTTAACCTATAGGCAACAGGAAATCCCTAGATTTCCCAGGTGAATGATATGCTTAGATTTGTTTTATTAAGAAGATATTTCAGAAGGCAAGGTGATAGTTACATGAAAATGGAGAAAGAGAATAAATGGTAGAATTAATAAAAATGTTTATTTAATCATCTAGGCAAATGATTCTGAGAACTTAACTAAAACAATCACTGTTAACAATGGAGAGGAGAGAGTAGGTTTGAGAGTGAAATCTAAGGGTTAATTCAAAGGATTGGATAAGTGGTATTCGAGTTGAAGTTAAGTCTGATGTGGGTGTCATTTTATGTGTTTTGGAAACTTCATGGAAGAAAGATTCTCCAGATGTTTCTTATCTTGGCCCTTCAAATCTTCGAAAGCTTTAGATTTAAAACATTTATGAGGCTTTTTTCCTACTTTCATTCTTCTATAAGGTACATTATTGTTACTATTATTTATTTGAGTAGAGTTGATACACAATGTTACATTAGTTTCACGTGTACAACTTAGTGATTTGACAAGTTTATATATATCATGCTGTGTTCACAACAAATGTAGCTATCATCTGTCCTATTACATTGCTGTTACAGTATCATACACTGTATTCCTTATGCTGTGCCTTTTATTCCTATGACTTATTCGTGCCATTATTGGAAGCCTGTATCTCCCACTTCCCTTCACCTATTTTGCTCAACCTCCCCACCTCCTAATGGAAGCTGTCAGTTTGTTCTCCATATTTATAGGTCTGATTCTGCTTTTTGTTTATTTTTTCTTTTTAGATTCCATTTATGAGTGGAATCATATGGTATTTGTCTTTCTCAGTAGTACTGATTTCAATGAGCATAATTCCCTCTAGGTCCATCCATGTTCACTCAAATGGCACAAGCTCATCCTTTTTTATGGCTGCATAGTATTCTATTATATATAGAGATAGTGAGACGCCATTTTCCTTAACCATTTCTCTATTGATGTGGTTGCTTCCACATCTTGGTTATTGTAAGTAATGCTGCAGTAAACATAGGAGTGCATATATCTTGTCAAATTAGTATCTTTGTTTTCATTCTCAGTAGTGGAATTATTGGATCATATGGTATTTCTACTTTCAGTTTTTGGATGAACATCTGGTTACATTCTAACAGTGCACAAGTGTTCCTTTTTCTCTGCAGCCTTGCCAACACTTGTTATTTATTTTTGATACTAGCCTTTCTAAGGTGATGTCAAGTGATATCTCATTGTGGTTTTGGTTTGCATTTTCCTGATGATTAGTGATGTTGAGCATCTTTTTATGTGTCTGATGACCATATGTATGTCTTCTTTGGGAAAATGTCTATTCAGGTCCTCTGTCCATTTTTTGATCAGATTTTTTTTTGGTGTTGAGTTTTAAAAGTTCTTTATAAATTTTAGATATTAATCCCTTATCAGATATATCATTTGCAAATATCTTCTCCCATTCTGTAGGTTGCCTTCTTGTTTTGTTCTTTGATAGTTTCCTTTGCTGTGCAAGAGCCTTTTATTTTGATGTAGTCTCAGTAGTTTATCTTTGCTTTTATTTTCCTTGCCTCAGGAGACATATCTAGAAAAAAGTTGCAATGAACAGTGTCAGAGAAATTACTACCTGTGCTCTCTTCTAGGATTTTTATGGTTTCAGGTCTCACATTTAGGTCTTTAATCCATTTTGAGTTTATTTTTTATATGGTGTAAGAAAGTGGTCCAGTTTTGTTCTTGTACACGTAGCTGTCCAGTTTTCCCAGCACCGTTTATTGAAGAGACTGTCTTTCTCCCATGGTATATTCTTGCCTTCCTTGTCATAGATTGACTGTACAATTGTGAGTTCATTTCTGTGTGTCTGTTTTTGTGCCAGTAGCATACTGTTTTGATTAATGCAGATTTGTAGTGTATCTTGAAATCTGGTATTATGATACCTCCAACTTTGTTCTTTCCCAGAATTGCTTTGGCTTTTTTGGGGTTTTCTGTGGTTATAAACAAATTTTAGTATTATTTGTTCTAGTTTTGTATAAAATGCTGTTGGTATTTTGATAGGATTACACTGAATCTCTGTATTGCTTTGGGTAATATGGAGATTTGAACAGTATTAATTCTTCCCACCCATGAGCATGAAATATCTTATCATTTGTGTCATCTTCAATTTCTTTTATTAGTGTTTTATAGTTTTCAGAGTACAGGTCTTTTACATCTTTGGTTAAGTTTATTCCTAGTTATTTTATCCTTTTTGGTGCAATTATAAATGGTATTTAAAAAAATATTATGTGCATTATTTAAAAAATTAATTCAGAAATTAAAGGCAAATGATATAGAAGAATACTATATAGCCAATAAAACTTTATGTAGGTTTGTAGATCTGAAAGATGATATACCAGAATTACTGTAGAATCATAGCAGGTGATTTCTTTCTCATTTTTAAAATTTTTTGTCAGTTTCTTTAATGGTGAACATTAATTTTTTTTAACATTAAAACTTGTTTTAAGTTACTAGTTTGTGAAATCTTATTTTGATAATTACATTAATCATAAATATACAACTGTTAACTATGCTAATATTAATGACATTTTAAAATAAATATATATTAATTTTAGAAACTTTTAAAAATACAGATAAGTTTGGAGACCAAATATATCCCTGTAATTAGGGATCATCACTGTTTTTTTTCTGTTTTTGTTTTGTTTTAAAGATTCATTTATTTTATTTTTTTTATGTTATGTTAATCACCATACATTACATCATTAGTTTTTGATGTAGTGTTCCATGATTCATTGTTTGCATATAACACCCAGTGCTCCATTCAGTACGTGCCCTCTTTAATACCCATCACCAGGCTAACCCATCCCCCCACCCCCCTCCCCTCTAGAACCCTCAGTTTGTTTCTCAGAGTCCATAGTCTCTCACGGTTCGTCTCCTCTTCCAATTTCCACCCCCTTCATTTTGCCTTCCTGCTATCTTCTTCTTCTTCTTCTTCTTCTTTTTTTTTTTTTTAACATATAATGTATTATTTGTTTCAGAGGTACAGGTCATTTATTTTAGAGAGCGAGAGAGCGCAAGCATGTGAGTGGGGTCAGGGACAGAGGAGGGAGAGAATCTCAAGTCAACTTACCGGTGAGCGCAGAGCCCCACACCTGCTAGATCTCACGACCCGGAGATCATGACCTGGCAAGATATCAAAAGTCGGTCGCTTAACCCACTGAACCACCCAGGTGCCCCAAATATCCCTCTAATTGGGGATGATCACTGTTAATCCCCTTGGTATATATCATTCCAAACTCTTTGTGTTTATAAGATTGTTGTTTTCTTATGGAATTGGAATCATACTCTTCATTCTGTTTTTGTACATAGCAAAAAAATTAAATATCTTTTTTTGTAATGTAACATTAAGAGCCTCGCTTGGGAGCCAGAATGTCTGAGTTAGAATCCTGACCCTGCAACGTACTATCTGTGTCCTTGGGCAAGTTATTCTACTCCTCTGTGCATCAGTTTCCTCATCTATAAAGTTAGGATAGGGGTATAAAAAAAGTTAAGTTAGTTGATATTGGAAAATGTTTAGAACACTGTCTGGGACCTAATTAGTCTAAGTATTTGCTATTATTATTATCATCCACTCTTCTTTTACACTATGAATTTTTAGTGACTGAATAGTATTGCATCATATGATATCCAATCTTAAGAGGTGTGGTCTTTGTAGCCAAGTGGACCTGGCTAGTGCTGCTGGTTATTACCTATGTGACCTTGAACCATTGACCTTACCTCTGAGAGATTATTTTTACATGTGAAATGGGGTTATGATGGTACTGTGTAGGGTTTTGTGAAAAACTAAAGCATTCATGTAAAACTCCAACTTAGAAAACTGCCTGGCACAAAATGCACACTCTTAGTAAATGTTACCCATTATATTTGTCGATGTAGAATAGCTTCATCTATTTAAAAGTTTCTAAAATTAGTATGTATTTAAGATGTCATCAATATTAATATAGTTAAGGGCCATCAAAAGGGTGTCTTAAGTTTTTAAATAATATTTTTAAAATTAAGAAGGCATGAATTTGATAAGCTTTGATAAATTTATAAATGTAGTAATTCTCAACTGGACACACTAGGAGAAAAGTTTTATATAAGTAAAAGCCGATTCACATTGTAGTTATTTCTTAAGCTTTTACATTATTAATTTAAGGTATTTGGTAAGTCTTTTTTAGAAATGAGATGTTTGATAGTGTCTGAAAGAACATGTATAAAAGTTTGAAAATATTTCATGTAAACTTTTCTTGCAGTAGTAAAATGAAATATATTTTGTTCAGATTTCTACTAGTGAATAGATCTCTCCATAGAAAATATATAGTAACTTTTTTTAAGCATTTGGCCTCAAATCAAGAAAAATGCTGATTTCTACAAAGATGATTGAAACAAATGTCTTCAAATTTGAAACATTTGGTGGCAAAGCAGATGTTTTATTTGAGACAAGTGTTTCAGGTTATGTGAAGACGCCAACTAAAATGTTTTCTATGCACATAAAAAGCTGTATTTAATATGAAATATGGCAATGTAGGCACAACATTTGGATTATATAGATTAGGTAACAAAAAGTGAAAATTAGAACATAGAACCCTGGGAACTGCAAAATTAAATTACTCAGTTACATGATGAGATGAATTAGGAAAGCATTTGAAATTGTATGCTTTCTTCACTTGATATATTAATTTTCATGATTTTCTTGGCATCAGTTCTTCATCTGTTGTGATAAAAGTGACAGAGTATTTTGGAATTTAGATCTCCTAGAATACCTTTAGGTCTTAAGAAGTAACATTTACTTATTTATTTATTTACTTATTTATTTATTTTTTAAGAAGGAACGTTTAATGTGAAAGCCTAAAGAGAGGTTATAGCTTAAATTGCTTTGGGTGAATGGATGGATAGATGGATTTAGAACAAAGTTAAACAACCCTTCATGAGTTCATTGTATGCATATTGGACTAGACTTGAGGACATTACTATAATTTAAGAGTATACTTTTTACTATATTATCACATCTCTGATTTGGGATTTTCAGTGCTTTGACTTTAGAAGAAATACTGAACCCAAGTTACTTGCTTTTTACTTTCCATAGAGGAGGAAATGATTTGATGCATGACTGTCTAATTTGCTTCTCTTATCATTTGCCTGCCCAACCATTCTACTAAGAGCAACCTTTATTGACAATGTGGTTGCTTATTCAAGATTATGCCAGTGTGAAAACCCACACACATATACACATTCACTGCTCTTAAACTAGCATTTTATGTGGCAATTTATCAACATTTTTCATATTAATACATATAAATAAATACAGTGTGTATTTACTATATAGTATCTGCTACAAAATGTCACAAATATTGACAATCATTGTTAGAAATTCATATTGTTTTTGCTATTATTCATAATTTGAATAATAACAAGTGAAAATTGTTAACTTGCTATGTAATTACTACATTCACATCAATTACTTGACATAGACCATTTTATGGTGTTTGGTACATATTACCGAATTCTCCTCCAGAAAGCACCTTCTAGGTGATATTCTACCAGCAGTGTTATCAGTGTCCCCCTCCTACAAGGCTAGATGTTAATACTACATTTTATTTCTGGTTTTTTTTTTTTTTGTCAACAGCATTTTATTTCTGTTTTAATTTGCATTCCTTTATTACAGTTGAACATTTAATTGAAAAGTTGAACATTTGAAAAGTTGAACATTTAATTATATGTCTGTATGTCTTTTAATATGACCATTTAAAAAAATTGGGTGCTAACTTTTTTACTGTTTTTGGACAAAAACTCAGTATCATTGACATGAATACTTTCAAATCATAATCATTATTAACCTTAGAAAAGGGAGATAGGAAGAAGATGATTTTTATAAGCAATGCAAATAAAGAATAACTCTTTTGAACACCAGTTTTCCCCAGTTCTTTGGTATTTTATTTCATTTTTTTGGCCTTTTCTTTTCTTTTTTTTTTTTTAATTTTTTTTTTTTTTTTTAAGATTTTATTTATTTATTTGAGACAGAGAGAATGAGAGACAGAGAGCATGAGAGGGAGGGGAGGGTCAGAGGGAGAAGCAGACTCCCTGCCGAGCAGGGAGCCTGATGCAGGACTCGATCCAGGGACTCCAGGATCATGACCTGAGCCGAAGGCAGTCGCTTAACCAACTGAGCCACCCAGGCGCCCCTAGGCCTTTTCTTCTAGTAGTGGTCTCTAAGACTTGAATAAAAACAATGAGTTCTGACAGTTGCTATTGAGTGTTTGATACCAGTGTTTCCTTTTATTGTTGTTGAAGAAAGTAAAAGCATTAATAAGTGAAATTTACATACACACTAAGTCTTTCATATTTTTACTAGCTTTAGTTTTTTTCCTCTCAACTCTGATAATAGTTACAAAGCTAAAAACATTGACTGATGTAAGTTTATTTTCCCTTCTTTCCTGTTTGTCCTGTGGACCTAGAAAATGGCCAAAAGGCAAGATAAATAATAAAGAAAATATTCATGCCCAGAGGCATGAATAACTAATCTGTTACATAAAGATAAGGTCGCAAACATATGTGTAGGAACACATTGATGAGTCATATTGTAAGTAATTTGTTACTAATAATATTTAAAGATAATACATTTAAGTACTAAGTCAGTGCTTGGCTTATAATTTTCAACTAGCATTCTCTTATTGTCATTACTACCAAAAATTTGCAATATTTTACTTTTAAATTTTTAAAATTATAGCTGATTCAAGTTAATGTTATTGTAATGTGTTACTTAATATTTTGCCAATATGCTCATATACATTCTTACAGGGGAGAGGGTGAATAAAAAATATTGGTTAGGAATCAAACTCAGTTGTACCTTCCCTACAGAGTAGGCTCCTGGGAGTATCTGTAACCTGTGAAAGCCATCTTCCATCAAATGTGTGACAGAGAAAGACTGTTGAAAATGCCCTGATAGGTAGTCCCTGGGTAATGGAGATATATTAGAAGTTTGTAATGATGAATCCTACTTAATCCATATTTTACTTAATGTGTTTAATACTAAAATAGGTATTATAAGAAAAAAGAAAATTGCATTTAAAAATATATAAAATAACTGCTTTATATATTTATAATTTTTATTTTTAATTTATTTTATATATATATTTTAAAATACTTTTTGGTTTGGAATCTCTCTTCAGGGGTCCCTTAAATTGTATATAATAAGCTCTATAGGACCAGGGATCATATTTCTCTATTTGTTTACTATCCTGTGGTGTGTTACATATTGTAGTCATTGACTGATAGTTTTTTTTTTATTAAATTGAATCCTGTTTAAAATAAGTAAACATTAAAATTAAAAAGAAGTGAAAACAGATTTATTTTAAAAGCATTGAGTTTTAAGTCAGACTCATTTTGGCTCAAATCCCAACCCCACTTCTTAAAAGAACTTGGATAGGTTGCTTACTCTTGGGCCTTAGTTTCCATATCTATCATTATTTGCATTTGGGAGGAACAAAATACCTATCTTTTAGAACAGTTATTAGGATTAAATATATACGTCAAATGTGACTAGCACATGATAGCTTTTGAATAGTAGCTGTCATGATCATGATCATCATCATCATTTTTACTATTGATTAGGATCAACTTGACTGCTGTGAAACAAAAGAAATACTTAGAAATAAAACAATTCAGGGGCACCTGGGTGGCTCATTTGGTTAAGCATCTGCCTTAGGCTCAGGTTCGTGGGATCTAGCCCAGTGGCTGGCTCCCTGCTTGGAGGGGAGTCTGCTTCTCCCTCTCCCTCTGTCCCTCAGCCCCGCTTGTGCAAGCTTTCTCTTTCTCAAATAAAATAAATAAATAAATAAAACAATTCATCAGTTATTACCCTCTAATGCTTTTAGGTTTAAAACTGTTTTGCATATTATTTTTAAGCCCAGGGCAAAAGAAAAGTAAGGAATCATTTATTCCAATTCTGTATGTTATTTATTCATTCACTTAATACATATTTATAGAGCTCTAACTATGTTTTAGGTACTGTTCACAGCCCTGAGGATATAACAGTTAAAAAGAAAACATCCATGTTTTCATGGAGTTTATGATCTACTGGGGAAGACATAATTAATACATAAATAAATATAAAAACACATATATATATATTTATATATAACATAAATAAATATATGTATGCATATATATATTTAAAATATAGTAGAATCAAGTATTCTGTTTTAGCTGTGTTAAGTTTTAAATGCATAGTAGAAATCCAAGTAGAAATGACAAATATGACATTTGGGTTTTGGGTCTAGGGAATAAATGAAAAGTTAGGCTATGGAAGGTATTTAAAGCCATGGCCAGGGAAGACAGTAATTTGAGGAACGAATCATGCACTATGAAATGCTGTGGTCAAGTTAAGACAAGAACTGAGTTTTGTCTAGATACAGGTCATTGGTGATTTTATGAGGAGATGCTTCGGGGAAGAGGTTGGGATTGAAAACCTGATTGGAGTGGGTTAAAGAGAGAATGTTATAGGGACAGCAAATACAGGAAACCTGTATCACAGAATTCTACATTATTTTCAATAGTTGTGAAATGTTTTACATTCAACAAGAAAATAAATGATTTCTTAATGTTTATATTCTTAAGATTTGCTTTTCTTTGTATACATCATAATAATCTTTTCCGTGTTCTTACTAATTTATTTGGAAGGGTAATTTTATGAATTTGGATGTTATCTTTATAATAAAAATCATTTTACTAGTTTATACCTTAAGATGAAAACATGTATCATAAAAGTTAATTATAAAAAACCATAATTGCCTAGTTTTTCATTATATACAATAATATGTAGTACCTGTGTTATGGATGAAAATGGCAGAGGTGACAGTATGGACAAAGCTTTAAATCCTACAAGCTTGATAATATAGTGGGATAATAATTCTATGTAAAATCTTTAAAAATGAAGTATATTTATCTTTAGTACTTGCCTTTACCGTCTTGATTTTACCCAACGCAATTCTAATATAGCATTTTAAAAAACTTTCTTTTAGGGAGAGGATGCTGTGGTTAAGTAAGCTTAATCCATGTATATAGTATACTTGTCAAAAGCAAGGAGATTCCTTGAATAGAATAGAATGGCAGAACCTGTGAAGATGTACTCATATTGGTTAATCTTTAAGTATGTATTTTTGGAAATAAATCACTTAACCAATCACATATTTTCATTCTAGTAATCAGAGACGATGAATACAGTGTTACACTTTGAAAGAAACCTCATAAAAATATAAAAACAACACTATTCTTAATGAGCTTAAACTGAATAATATTTTTTTTCCACAAGGATTAAACATTTATTTCAAGAAAGGGTTTGATTAATCTCTCCCATAAAGCGTTTTAAGTACAGGTGGGGAAAAGTGGGTGTGGAGGGGAGAAAACCAGGTGATGTGCCCCTTTGTCTAGTTCTCTTGTTAAAGCCTCTTAAAGTCTCTTCCCACTGGGGTGGTGGGCAGAGGTGTGTAGATGATCCTTGGACCCTCACGTTCCTTCTCCAGATAATTTGACACAACCGTCTTCCCAAGATCCTTGTTTTTCTAGTGCTTCTGTGAAAGAATCCCTTTTTTTCTGCATGCTCAGACTCTTCTGGAGTTTCCAAATTTTCATAGCTTTGGGCACGGAGCTCTGCAGGCTTTTTCCCTCCAAGTTGTATTTTTGCTCTGCCAAGAGGCAGAAACAATCTGTCTCCGTGTCAGTTAATTCCCTTTTCAAGGAGGATATCTGATCACGTAGACTGAGAAGTGGAATACTAATAGTAAAAGAGCTGGGGTCCCTACTCCAGGCAGTTGCTGGTTCTTTCTGCTCTCTGTTCTAAATCATAGCACAAAGCATCCCACATTGACTTGATAACGTGACAATTAGAGGCATGGCACAAAAACATAAACTGAATAATCTTAAATAAATCTTTCCTGGAAACCTTTCAGAAGTATATAATACAAAGCTTCAGAAATCTGTGAGGTATGATAGTTCTTTAAAAGATAATAATTAATGAATATAAAAGTAACTAAGTTTCTCCACAAATCCAGAGGTGATTCTGAGCAACAGTTAGGTGGATTTGTAAATTT
The DNA here is from genome assembly GCF_002201575.2 of Neomonachus schauinslandi. NCBI lineage: Eukaryota > Metazoa > Chordata > Mammalia > Carnivora > Phocidae > Neomonachus > Neomonachus schauinslandi. The sequence continues at coordinate 31,146,424 of NC_058413.1, read as the reverse complement.
TCACATTGCTTATGGGCCTCTTTGACCAGCTAAATAAATCCCAGCTAAACTTTGAGCCCATGTCTTCAGTTAGGTAGCTGGAGATTTTTAGAATGTTTGAAAATTTATCATTCAAGAAATGTTTAGATAGAATTGTAAGATCGTGCATTGGTAGACCATGCAGCTTTTAGAAAGGATGAAGGAAGGCTGGTAGGGGAGGTGAGGGATATTAATAAAGTATAACTGAGAGTCATTATGAGGATTGAAGAAAAGCATATCGAATAGTACTTGGGACATAGGAAGCACACAATAAATGCAAATTTTTTCTAAATGTCCATCTTACTAAAATAATCAAAACATAGTTGCTACACTAGATATATTGTATAATTTTATATTTTAATTTGCTACCTTTGTGTAGGGAAAACCTATATATGCATATTTAAATGTATTTATGTTTGCATATGTATAGAACAAGGTATGAAAAAGAAGCACCCCTAACTTTATAACTGGGTGGAGGAAGTGGAAGCCACTATTCATTTTTCATTGTTATTTATTGTTTGAAGTGTTACAAATAGCAAGTATTTTCTGATTTGGAAAATAATAGAGAAGAAAAAAGTATATATTCTGATATGGAAAGGTCTTTAGAAATGATAGTTTCACCACTTCATAAATGTGGACACCTGTTCACGTGCTTGGCAGCAGAGTTAGATTAATTTCTACCTAAAAGTGCTTAACTCGGAATGCCCGGGTGGCTCAGACGGTTAAGCGTTTGCCTTCGGCTCAGGTCATGATCCCGAGGTCCTGGGATCTAGTCCCACATCGGGCTCCCTGATAAGCAGGGAGCCTACTTCTCCCTCTCCTCTGCCTGCTGCTTTCCCTGCTTGTGCGCGCTCTCTCTATCATATATATATATATAAAAAAGTGCTTAACTGCTGCTGTAAATTAACTGATTACTTGGGGAATAGCTTTACTGTAATTTTTATGTATAAGTGAGGTTTTATGTCACACGGGCAAGTGATCAAATATATGGAAAACATCTGTTTTGCTTTTATAAAATGGTAGGCCGTAACTTAAATATTAATGATATAGTACTTGAGTTTATAATTTAGATATGTAAACATTGCTTTCTTGGGTATTTTTCATCTTTACCATTTGCTCTTTTCAGGTTTCCCTCTACCCTGCCCCATGACAAATTAGATTAATATTCTATTCATTGCCTTTCCTTACACTAGTTTTTATGGCATTTGAAAATAGTAGTAAATATCATTTCACAAAATTTTATCCAATTAACTTTCTAAATGGGAAAATACTCTGGGACATATCATAGTTGACTCAGCCTATTTCTGGCATTTGGTTCGCCAAACAATGTATGAATCACATATGTTACTTGAAAATAAATTCAAATATATCATTGGACAGATATTTTAATATGCTGACAAAGTTTTAAGCCAAGGCATATATGGTATTTAATTTGTGATTTTTAACAATGAAAATTACTAAATAACTTTAATCTTTTGTTTGGATTCATTTAGGGATGAAAAATATCAAATCAGATATTATTCACTTACTGAAATTAATTTACTATGAATTAAAATGATATAATATCAAGCAAATGTTTAAAAGAATTGACTCTTGACTCATGCCTAAATGTTAACTTACTAATTTGTAATATTCATAACAATAAATAATTGTTGAAAGGAAGTACAGAAGAAACAAAGATATGAAATGTCTTTCAGAAAGTGATACATGTCAGTAGCAAAGCTGATGTTAGGACTTAACTTGATTTTGTATTCAGTCCCCTGGTTTCAAAGTCTTGGTGCATTCTGTATTCTCTTAGCTGAACTGTACCTTTTAGCCATTTGAAACGTGGTTATTACTGTAATTTACTCAAAGTCAAAATATAAATATAGATAACCAATTCTTCTCTGTTACTTTTTTTTATACTGGGAAATATCGCTGACTTCTTTCAGTGTAAAATAATATTTATTTCCTCAAAGAAATTGTGGTTCTTTGTATAAATGATAATATAAAAATATATAAACTTGCTTCTTAGTAACCCATTCATCTTAGCTTATTTTTAATGTTTGCATTCATGAAATACCATTTATCATAATTTGTTCAATGTGTAATTTAGGGATATAGCTTATTGTTTTTATTTCCTAGAACACACTTAAACTTGTAATAAAGTGTAGCATATAGGTGGTATTATAAACTGACTGAAGTAGTATGCCAGTAAATTTAATGTTAAAGTTTTATTTCTCCCACAAGAAATTTTAAATTTAATCTTGACTCATAATTCCAAGTTTCATTTCTTTATTTAACATGTATTTAGAAATTTGGCGATATAAACCTTGTTGCAAAGTCACTAATAATTTGAACGACCAGGTGAGATTTTTATGCGTTTAATAAATGGCATTCCATCTTGTGTATCTTCATTTTTTATTTCCCAAAGAAAGAAACAAAATCCACAGAATGTCATAACAGATAATGATAGAATTATGACTAAAGTCAATATCAAATATTATTTATGGGGGAAGAGACCATGAAATAACTCCCAAGGAATTTTCTAAAAGCTCTAATTTGAATTCTTTTTGAATTTTGTTTATATACTCCTTATATCTATTCCTTGAGTTCTTGTTTTGACAAATGTAAACAAATCTGGGTCAGTTTATTAGTCTCAATTAAGCATGGAGGACGTGGTAATAAATGACATAAACCAGTTTAAAAACCTGACTCCATCACTACTTTTATCAGTTGAAGTGTACAACTGGTGAATGGTTATAGGAGTAAACTTCCATGCGTGAATCATTTCCATTTGATGATTCCCTGTGGTGATTAGCTAGCCAGTACAGTAAACTTCACATTTTATTAAATATCAGTAGGATGTCATACAAGAGTATTTTATGATTTGTTCAAATAACATTGTAATGGAAATTTCAATAAAATAAATGAATCCCAATTGATCACAATCAGCTGTGTTTTTATTGCAATAGCACTTAGTTATGAAGCCATTACTACAAAGTTCTTTGAAACAGATTTCATGTATATTTGCAATGTTATTGATTTATAATTTTTTCTTTTCAGGGCTCCTGCTAGAGCCCACTGCAGTGCTCTGTATTTTGAGTTAATGCAATTGATCTGCTCTTAAATGTTGATTATACTTTATTGACTACTTTAATTTTTTTCTCGATCAATAGTTATTCAAATGTTGATTTAATACTGTTTATTACTGATGATATTAAAATTACTTCTCATAAAGAGAGACCTCTGGCATCTAAACTTCCCTTAATAGTTTTCCTCTTGTGTGTGACAATAACTGTTTATTTAGAAAAGGGAAATAGATGGCCTCTTTTTGCATTTATCCTAGAACATGATTAAAATCCCTTCCCCACATGAGCCTTTCTTCCCCCTATAGCTAGCAATAACAAAAATAATTATATTTTCATAAGTGATATATAAAATTAAGATCAATTATTTTCAGAAATTATAGGAAAAATCATTATTTCAAGCATGTATCAATCTTTTGGTTACTTAACTCTTTGGATTCAAATTTCCAGCACACTTGACATGATGTTAAGTTATAATAAAGTTATTTTAAGTCTATTTAAGTCTACTGAAAATGTAAATAAGATCTCTCTGAATTTATAGTCAGATATGTTTAGATCCTGTTTATTTTAGAATTACAGAATATTTGAGTTTGAAGAGATTATCCTTTTTAATTCCCTTGTTTTATTATCATTTAGGCATTTAAGACCTGGAGAGGTAAAGTGACTCTGAAGTCACATAGCTACATTTTTATATAAAGAGCTTAGCATGACGCTTATACATGAAGGGTTTACTAATTATCTGTTGACATATGTGTTTCAAAACCTGGGTAAATGATCATGACAGAAAAGGGAGAATTAATATTTACATTAGGTAGAATTATAATGTGACTTAATACAAATTAAAACATTTATTAAAATTAAGGGAACTTTTTCTTAACAATTATAATGGCGGAGTAAGGCAATATTTGCTATCCTTAGCTCATGTACTTTAGTTTTAACTTGTTTAACCAAAGTTATAGGTGTAGAGTGGCACTAATGAGAATTATCCTAGATTTTATTTACATTATACTGTATAATGAAGTTATAACATAGAGCCCATTAATAATAATTCTGCTTGACAGCAGAGAGATTCTATATTATTTCCCAGAAGGCAAGTGATGCTTCTTTCATGTAATTATAATAAATTTTATATTTTAAATTTATCCCTGAAGTTATGAATTGTTTTGTACAACTGAACTATCTTTGTAATGTTTTTACACTTGCCAGTAGAATTTAAAAATTGATGACAATACTTTTACTTAAAATTTTGTCTGAAATTTTAAAGCAAACATTGACTCTATGTAAGTTGATGAAACTTGTGAAAATTTTCTTTTTCTTATAATGTCATTAGTTTGGGTATCAGAGTAATTCAAATTACTTTTTTTCCTCTTTTGTGTTAAAAGGGTTATTTTGGGGGGCGCCTGGGTGGCTCAGTTGGTTGGGCGACTGCCTTCCGCTCGGGTCGTGATCCTGGAGTCCCGGGATTGAGTCCCGCACCGGGCTCCCTGCTCGGCGGGGAGCCTGCTTCTGCCTCTGACCCTCCCCCCTCTCATGTACTCTCTCTCTCTCTCTCTCTCATTCTCGCTCTCTCAAATAAATAAATAAATAAATCTTTTAAAAAAAAGGGTTACTTTGGTACTTTTCCAGATATTCTTGAGAATTCCATTTTTTTGTACTTTTCCATGTATCCTTTTTTTTTTTTTTGAAAGATTTTATTTATATATTTGAAAGAGAGAGAGCACAAGAGGGGGTAGGGTCAGAGGGAAAAGCAGGTTTCCCGCGGAGCAGGGAGCCCAATGTAGGACTCGATCCCAGGACTCCAGGATCATGGCCTGAGCTGAAGGCAGTGGTTTAAACAACTGAGCCACCCAGGCGCCCTTGTACTTTTCCATGTATTCTTAAGAATTCAATCATTAACTAAAATTGGAAGACTTAGAAAAAACTTGGAATAGAGGCTTAAAGAGATAAGAAAGATCTAAATTTTACTTGTGCTCTATATATAACATAAAGAAATTTACCTTTCAAAGGCTGAATCTTTTTGTAAAAAAATATTTTTTTAGTGCAACAATCAGTAATAGTAATTTTCACAACTTAGAAAATCTTTGTATAAAAATATTATATGGATATAAATCTGTGGTATACTTCAGGCTTTGTGGGTAATATTCTAGTGTTTAATTATGAATTCTGAGTATAAAAAAACAAGTAGTAATATATTGTAGAAGAGTTCTTTTGGCACTGTGTTCTGACTGTACAATATCTTAACTAACAGAAAGTGCTGATTGTTTCTGCCTAATTTCTCCTTCTAGCAAGAGTAAGAAGAATTTTCTTGATCTGGACTAACATTTTAGTATTTATTATTTTCTATTAACCTGCTTCTGATCTCTCTTTGCTATACTTAGTGTTTACATATTTAAAGCCTTTTTCATAATGATTAAATCAAATCATCTGGAGTTATTTGGAGTATTATGTTTTTCTTCAAACATAGGCAACTAAGCTTACTTCTTTGCTTATTTGTATGTCTTTTTCAGGATTGAGTATTCATTTGAAGATCTTATCTTCTCTGTCTTGTGGTATCTTCTCTTAAAACTATATCAGATAAATAGGCTTAGTATTTGCATTATGAAGACATAAATGATATTGTTGGACAACAAATGATAACACAGACTGCAGTACATAACTTAGCATAACTAAAAGATTCTAGGCTTTATGTGATTATGAACTAGTTTTGTAGTCATGTTTACTGCAACAGAAATCTAGAATTGGAGATAGAAAATTGAGGGTAGGTGTTTAATTTTAGGTGAAGGGTTGAAGGAATGATTGGAAAAATTGACTTTTCATCTAGTTTAATGTTTCATCCTTAAATCCAGAAGGTATGGTTTAAGATGATTTAATTTAGAATGAATTGAAAATATTGGACTGTTTTGGTTGTTTAATAAATAGAAGTAACTCAGAAGCACCACTTGAAAAGAAGAAAGCAGATATATTGGGAAGACTAGCTTCCTGTTGTTATTAGATTTATAGCAATTTACAGTTTTTGTTTTAAGAAGTTGTTCCCTCAGGGGCGCCTGGGTGGCTCAGATGGTTGAGCGTCTGCCTTCGGCTTAGGTCATGGTCCCGGGGTCCTGGGATCAAGCCCCGCATCGGGCTCCCTGCTCCGCGGGAAGCCTGCTTCTCCCTCCTCCGCTCCCCCTGCTTGTGTTCCCTCTCTCGCTGTGTCTCTCTCTGTCATATAAGTGAAGTCTTTAAAAAAAAAAAAAAAAAAAAAAAGAAGTTGTTCCCTGGTATTCTAACATAATATAGCCCTGGTGCTTAAAAATGTACTTAATTTGCATGTTACGGTTATTGTTTAGAAACCTAAATGGTTCCTGCAGTAATGCTTACATTTGGGATTTAAGTACCTTCATAGCTTTGAAAATATTTATATCACTTTGGGTTATTGCTTCAAATACTCCAACCATACTTTTTGGAAAGGTGGGGGTGTGAAAATTGGGGGAGGGACAGGAAGTACACAACATAGATTTCATGAACTTTTCAAGAATAGGGACCGTGATCTAGGTTTTTGAGATTCCCATTGCAGCTGAACTCTTAGAGTGGTAGTAGGTGTCTTACAGTGAGACTTTCAAGCTTCTTAATTATTTTTCATAGGAAATAAATAATTCTGACTGTCTTAATTTTCTGGTTTTTGATATATGATGTTTTGAAAGTTTTTTTTAAAATTTTTTTTCCTTCTTTTTCAAGTTTTTATTTAAATTCCAGTTGAAAGACACTATTTCTAAACACATTTGAGATAGGATTAGATGCCATGCCATTATTGCCACCATCAAATGTTTAATGGCAAAGATAATATTTGTGTAGTGATCGACATTATACAAATCATTTTCATATGAATTATCTCTTTATTCCGCACAGCAGTATTAGGACTCACTTTTATTAAATGACTTTTCCAAGGTCAGTTAGAGTGGAGACCCTTTTCTAAATGAACCCCTTTTGCTAACTCCATGTTCAGTATTCTTAAGGGCTCCTGTGTGTTTTCCAGCACTTTATTAGGATTTTATTGAATTGTTTATGTGGAGAATTATACCTTATACCAATACTTGTAGTAAAGAACACCTGAAAGAAGTCCATAGTGAATCTAAGATTTAAAGTAAATAAGATTAACACTAATTCTGGATAACTTTAATGAATTTTGGTAATGTAAATATTAAACAGGATGTTCATTTAGTATCAATCTAAAGTTTATTTGAAGCTTTTCCTGGTAGATAATATATTTTTTTAAGGACTTTATAGACTTCCTTTCTTCTTTCTACTTTAAGTGAGCCATCTCTTTGTTCACCTCCACTTAACAAATATTTGTTACCTGCTAAGTGCATAGCATTGCTGGAAGTCTACATTTGGAGTTTCTGTTTTGTCCTACTTATTGTTTCAGCCATTTAGGCGGTATTTATAAAAGTCAGGATCCTCCAGAACCTGAAAAACAGAATCAATAGGATGGATACATACATATTAAGAGGTTTATTTTAAAGAATTGGCTCACACATTTGTGGGGGCTAGCAAGTCTGAAATCTGTAGGACAGGCTGGCGGGCTGGAATCTCATTCAGGGGTTAATGCTGTAGTGTTGGAGTGTAAAGTGTTGGAGCACTTTATACACAATATTTTTGCAGCAACACTTAGACTAGTGTTTGATTAAATGTAGCCAAGTTGACACATAAAACTAATCATCACAATACAGTTGATTTGAAAAGTTACCTCTAACTGCCTTCCTCTCCAAGACTATATGATGAGGTTTACACATGCAAATGTTTTTAAAGACTGCTGCTAGATTAGATATGTAAATCCTAGCTAGTGCCTAAAATACAGGAGGCAGGGTGATAAAGCAGGAAGCTCATGGACCCTCAGAATCAAAAAGGCCACTGTTTACAACTTGGCTTCATTACTTATTACAGTTTGTTTCGGGAATAGCTGCTTAACCTCAGAGTCTATTTCCTGTTCTATAAAAAAGGGAAACTTTCTATCTCACAGAATTAAATGGGTAGTGCGTATGCTAAACACCCAGTAGACTTCCTGGCACACATTAGATGCTTAATAAATATTAATTCCGATTCCCTTTTCCCCTTTATCTTTTGAAAACAAATTTTGTTTAATTATCAATATATTTGTATTCATTCAACCATGTATATATTCAGCAAATATTTATTCAGCTCTACGTGACAGGTACTATTCCTGGTATTGGAGATGCAAAAGTGTATGTACCCTTTTAGAGCTTGCCTTCTAGTGATGAGACACAGATAATAAGCATAATAAAAATGAAAGGTACAAGTTAGATTATGTTAGATTAGATAAGTGCTGTGGAGGAGAAGTAAAGCAAGAAAGAGGTATAGGAGGTGATGAATATTGGTGGGTAGGAAAAGGGTTACTGTTTAAAATAGTTTTATTGAGGACAGGCTTACTAAGAATATATTTAAGCAAAGACCTGGAAAAGAAGATGGAACAACTGCTCCAACTTTGAATATCTGGGCTCTATTGGGGCAGGCAGATGGGACACTTAAGTGCAAAGGCTTTGTGACTAGAGTTGTGTTTGAGGGACAGTAGGAAGGCTCTTGTAATTGGAATAGAGTGATCCGGAGTAGAGGAGTAGAAGATGAAATCAGACAAGGAGGGTGAGGTGTACTGGGCACATTTTGAAGGGCTCTGTGAAATAGAAGCCATCAGAAAGTTTTGAGCAGAAGAGGATATTTGTGCTACTCAAAAACAAATGATAAGAAGTTACAGGAGGTTTTGTTAAGAGCGTAAACTCCAAGGATAGCCTTCATAGGTTCAAATGGGTCTGTAGTTTATTAACCATTCAAGCATAGGTGAGTTACTTCTCTATGTGAAATGGAAATAATAGTAGCATCTACCTGAGAATTGTTATGTAAATAACCCTCTCCTTGGCATATAGAAAGAATCTAACAAATCTTTACTATTGTTAGTAGTAATATTAGAAGAGTCTAACTATAATATATACCCCATTTTTTGCTAGTGATCTTGAATAGATACATAAAACCTGTTCTTGTCATTAATTCAGATATAAAACTATATTGATAAAGTAGAGATGGTCATGAGAATTAAAGAAAAATGCCTTTGCTTATAAATTCATGCTTCCAGTTTTGAGAGGGTCAGATTTTGAGAGGATCTAATTCCCTGAAAAACAGATTATCTCCTCTGATGATACTGTCTTTTTGGTAAGTACTATCATTATTCTTTTATGCAACTTTAACATTTCTTCCAAGTTTAGTGTTTATATCCAAACTAAGCTTTAGTTCGTATGAGTACTTCTTTATGGTGGCATTCCTTCTGTTCTCATATGGAACCTTTCCTCCCCATCTGTTATTATCCCAGTGTAAGTCCTGTCACACCATGGGCTCTTGTCTCTCCTGCTTTTTGTCAGTAAAGTAGTAGGTATTATTATAATCATTATTGTTGTTGTTGTGATTGTTATTATTTGAACACTTTATGTGTGCCAGGAAGTACTCTAAGCACTTGATACACACAAATTCCTTTAATCCTCATTGTAATACTGAAAGGACAGTGTTTTTGACTCCATTTAATAAGTAAGAGAGCAGACTTAGAAAGGTTAAACAGTCTAACATTCAACTTGGTCTATTCTGTTGCTTATTACAAACCTTGTATTTCATACACTTAATTAATGATTCAAGAATAATATTCTTCTGCTTTTGTTCTAGATCTTTTCTGTCCCCTGGCGCACATTTTTTTCCCCTCTATTATACTTAGCTAATTATAATGAAGGCTTGACTTGGGGCCATCTTCTCTGATGAAGGAGACTTTTCAGACCATGACTGCATAGAGTAGTATTTGTTTCTGTATGTCATAGTTTACTCTTTCTTAGTACTGACATATAATTATACACTGGTGTTTAATTGCATGCCTGGAGTTTTCTTTCTTATTATAAAATCATTTTGTAGATATGTGTTTGGTCTGTGCAAGTAGACTGAATGTCCATCAGGAAACTAGGAGTATATTTTATTAGTCCTTGTATTTCCATACAAAATTTATACTCCAAAATTCTGTATTCTGCATAAAAATTTATACAATAAGTGTATCATTTTTCCTTACTGTCATAATAATTAGCTAATTGATTTTAGTATGAATATTGCTTCCTTTGAGTCAACTGGCCATTTTGAAAGTTATATAAAGTCTTGTGGGCCAGTTAAAAATTTAGAAATTTTGGGGGCACCTGGGTGGCTCAGATGGTTAAGCGTCTGCCTTCGGCTCAGGTCATGATCCTGGAGTCCCGGGATCGAGTCCCGCATCAGGCTCCCTGCTCGGCGGGGAGTCTGCTTCTCCTCTCTCTGACCCTCCTCCCTCTCCTGCTCTCTGTCTCTCGTTCTTTCTCTCTCAAATAAATAAATAAAATCTTTAAAAAAAAAAAAAAAAAAAAAAAAAAAAATTTAGAAATTTTGAACCCTTTGCTCCTAGTAACATGTCAGAATACTGGTACACTTAGATTTGCACCACTGCCCAATTCATTGGCCCTAGATAGAATTGTTTATACATTCTAAAATATGATTGTGAGTGTGATAAAATTTTAGAGGATAATAATAAAAAGAAGTTGAATCACTGTGTGGTATACCTGAAACTAATGTAACATTGTGTGTCAATTATACTAAAAAAAAAATGAATAAATATTTAAAGATCATCTAGATCATCTAGTAAGCCATATTGTTTTTTTGATTTGGGCTGAATTAAAAGATAATTCGAAGATATTTTCTTAGCTTTTTTTTTTTTTTTAGCTTTAAGACATACCATAGACTAATCATGAAATTGTCTTATTTCAGATATATCATTGGTGATTATTATTCCATTTAAAATTCTTTGAAATTTCTCCCTCTAGAAGCATTACATTATTATTTTTGTACATTATTCTTTTTTTAAAGATTTTATTTGAGAGAGAGAGAGAGAGGGAGAGAGAACATGAGCGCGGGGAGGGGCAGAGGGAGTGGGAGAAACAGACTCCCCGCTGAGTGCAGAGCCCCATGCAGCTGGATCCCAGAACCCCGAGATGATGATCTGAGCAGAAGTCAGACGCTTCACTGACTGAGCCACCCAGGTGCCCCTAGAAGCAGTACATTATTGAGAGGCTCCTTTTAAAGACCATCTGCCACCTGAAAGTTCTGTTAGTGTTTCTTCAAATTCAGAAGCCATAAAGCAGTTTTTTGTATGCTAATTTACTTTTGTATTTAGTATAAATTATTATGGAATTTAGGCCTTTTGTGAATAATTTTTTTAAGTGCATTTTAGTAACAATATTATTAAGTAGCACTACACCATTTTCAAATTCCCTTTATGCATATTATCTTATTTCCATATCCTAATAATCTGGTGACGTGGGGTAGGATGTATACTTAACTTCCCTTTGCACATGAGGAAATCTTCAGAGAAGCTAAGTAACTTGCCCAACTTTTATGGCAATTAAAACATAGATTCTGGGCCAGAAACTAGATATTCTGATCTTTAGTCTCCTTCTTTTACACTCTGCTGCTCATTTATATCTTATTTTTCAATTCCTATAATACTCGAAAGTCACAAAAGCAGTCTGTTCTAAAAGTATTTAGATATTTTATTGAGCCTGCCTCTTCTGATTATTTTGAATTATGTTAAAGACACGTTCTTGATGAATTTCCTTTTTACTAACCTATGAAACTCTCTTTAATTTTTACTTTCTAACATCTACTTCATACAAAGATTCATGGTAGTATAGTGTGTACCCTACTCTGAGTTTGAAACTTGTCCTACCTTGTCACATGTTTAAACCAGTTAAATAATATGGCAGTTTCTGCTCACCTGCATTTACACGTGTGCCTGCATGTGCATGAACAGGTCCCTGCATGGTGCACACACTTACGTACGTGTGCACACTGTGAGTTGGATGCCAGTACTTCTATGTATATCTATTGGTCTGCTTTGATTTGTATAAAGTTAATGTTATTTAGAGGCCAAAGAGTAGAAAATCTTACCATCATTGGTTTTATTTTAATGCTGATAAGATTTTAGTATTGGAACCATGTTGAAACTGCCATCAGTAAAATGACTTATGTCCCCCTGACTGAAAAAGGAAAAAAAAAAAAGTTTGAAAAGAGCATTTGCTGAACACACTGATTAAAGAGCTCAATATCCTATTATTTTCACATGATTTTTCCATATGCAATAAACAGTCTATATTTTTAACAATTCTTAGAAGAAAATACCTATCTGGCATACTCAGGGAAAGTGTGTCCAGAATATGTTATATGAATTTCTTGATGGTATAGATAAAAACTTTTTTTCTTATTAAAAAAGATGCTGACAGATTGGCATTGTCTGGGCTAGAAACGTCTGTGAAATTAAGCTTATTGAGACCACCCTTGTCATATTATTTTTAGCTATTTGTGTTAATTCAAGCGTTGTATCTGCAAGCAGATCAAGTGTCAGTCCATTGTACATGGTTGGGACTTACTATTGAAATTCATCCATGTTACCGATAAGAGCAAATCTACTTAACACCTAGAAAGATGAATACTCTAATTATTTAATTTAATATAAGTGAACATACTTATAAAGAAGAGAAAAAATAAGTTTTGTTGTAAGTAAAGGTTTCTGTTGTGAATAGGATGGAATTTAGGCTACAAGATGAAATGTTTGCAGAATTTAGGCAGAATGAGTCATAGTAACACCAATACTCTTGATAACATGGGAAAAGAGATAAATTTATTGCAATGCATTGATTGTTTTGTTTGTGGTATAACTTTTATGTTCTTTTGAGACTTTTTTTTTCCTTTTACATAAGCCCATGTAATAGTTACAAATAAAACAAAATAAGCGTGTAGCAGACAGATACTCAACAGAGCTTGACAAGACAATTATAAATCAAGGGGTTTGGTAGGAAAAATGTTCAGAATGTTAGTTGACTATAAGGTTGGTAGCCTTCTATGTTCAGAGTTATATGTTCTAATTTATTTCAGATCTATAAATGCATCAGGTTGATAAATGTCTACCTGTCAATAGATTAGACAGATACTTAAGTAAAGCCTGAGAGAAGTCAGTGATAGTCTCGTATGATTCAGTACACAATGGTAGAACAGTAGCTTGCCTTAGCAATTATAAACATTCCAGTGACACTATAAAGCAGATAGCTTTTTCTAGTGATTTTTTTAAGTCAGAATACCCCTCATATCATATATATCATATCATGTCCAAATGACTAGCTCATTTTTCTTAGCAGTTGCCTCATTAATTACATCCTGGTGCTCCCTTCTGTTGCATTTGGTAAATGTGTGCCAGGTATACTGTATTTGGGGCGCAATATTCCTAACGGCTGCATGGTGTAATTTGGATATCTAATGAAAATAATTTATCTTACTTTTTAAAAAAAAATGTATCAATGTTTTTGACAAGGATGAACTTTAAAAATATAATTAGAACTTAATGTTCTTTAAATATTTTAGGAAATGAAACTTCTTCCTTCCTATGGATTAATGCTGTTATAACTGGCCCTATTACATTTCTGGGTTTCCAGCTTTTTATTATTATTACTCTCTTCAAAATCTCTGCTCAGCAGTGCCCCTCACTTCACTGTTTCAAGTTTACTACAAAGAGTAACTCTATTCCCACATGGAATTCTTACAGCTTTGTTCTATCAAGCTGCCTGTATCTTCTCATACTTCTGGTTTTCTCTCTTTTAGAGTAAGAAGTTGTTCCTTGGCCTCACTAATTGGGAGGTGGTGGAGGCAGAGTAGCAGGGTGGCAGGGAGGTGAAGGAAATGCTTATTTCTGCCTCTGTCTCTAATTGTACTGCCAATTTATGTTTTCCTAAGTAAATGGCTCTGATATACTCATCTGTGAAATGGAATTATTTTATGTACCATACAATCTGTTGTAAGAATTAAATTAGGTCAAGTTTTTAAAGTGTCTGGCATAATGTGTGCTGGCACATAATAATTGCATAATAAATGTTGTGTCCTATACTCCTAGTTACCCAGATAGCATGCTTTGTAGTCGTTTCTTATTTCTCACTTCTCCACTCACTGCATCTAATTAGTCTATTCTCCCTCTACAGAAAAGCTAAGTAGTTAGGAGTACAGGCTCAGGAGACAGAATTGTTTTTGAAATCTGTCTCCAACATTCATTAGCTGCACCTCAGACAATTCACTGAACCGTCTCTCTTAAATCTCCCATTTCTCTTCTGTAAAATAGTAATAATAATAGTAACTTACTCAAGGTGTGGTTTTGAGAATCCTATTCACTTAACTGAATGTGGGTGAGTGTGTGTGTGTTTCTGCCTATGTATAAAATGAATGAATGACGCAGAGCAGATGTTTGGCACCATTTTTGGTGCAGCATTCAGTAAGTGTATTATACATTGTTATTGTCATTATTGCTCTCCATTCCTATTGGCAGTTCAGGCTTTGTGTCCTCGTACCTGGGTGCTTGCTCTATACCAAGTCACCACAATAGTCTCACAACCTACCATCCGTCTAATACTCTTGGCAGTTACATTATTTTTTAAGTGTTTTAAGTATATTTTAAGTCTTTAAAGCTGTTCATTATCTAGCAGATACGATGCAAATTACTTACCTTGACCTTTCAGGACTTCCACAAGTTGACTTCACACTACCTTCCAGCATTATTTCCTAGTTTGTCACATAGGGCTACTTCTAGGGTGGATGCAGGGAACATATCATAACGAATAATAGTATCTGGCACAGGGCGCCTGGGTGGCTCAGTTGGTTGAGCGACTGCCTTCGGCTCAGGTCATGATCCTGGAGTCCCGGGATCGAGTCCCGCATCGGGCTCCCTGCTCGGCGGGGAGTCTGCTTCTCCCTCTGACCCTCCTCCCTCTCGTGCTCTCTGTCTCTCATTCTCTCTGTCTCAAATAAATAAATAAAAAAAATAAAATCTTTAAAAAAAATAGTATCTGGCACATACATGAAGGTTTTTAATTTCTTCTTGTTTCTGTTTTCTCCCTTTTCTCTCTTCTTGTAATATATCCTGCATTCCAGTCAAACTTGCTCTCCCTCTACATAACATATCCTTTCCTAAGATTTAATTCTCTTTGTTTTTATTTATTCAGTAGATATTTATTGATTATATTCTGTGTCATGCATTGTTTGGCATCCGGGACACAAATGTTTAGGGCATCTTCCAGAAGAGTATTCTAGAAAGAAAGAACAATATATTAAAGATACTAAGGCCTCCAGCTGAAAACTATGTGAGAGCAAGGGCCATGTCTATTTCGTCCTACTCTTGTATTTCTCACTCTAAGAATAGAGCTGTGCACATATCAGAATTCTCATAATTGTTTGAGAATACAATTTGAGAGAGATGAAACAGGCAAAAAGGTAGAGAAGACATGAGACAGTTTAGCATGTTTGATAATTGTATGTGCTTTTATGATATTTTATAACTGTATGGCTACAGAATATATTGTATAATTCGTGTGTGAGGAGTGGGAGATAATGTTAGACAGAAATGCAGAGGCCAGAATCTGAAGAATATTATTCATTATGCTAGAAATTTAGACTCTGTCATGTAGCTTTGGAGAGCTTCTGAGGGTAGGAATGTCACATGCTACAATTTTATTTCAGAAAGATACCCTTTTAACAGTGTAGCAAGAAGAATTAGAAGTCAGATTGAGGTATGGATATGAATGTGAACCTAGTGAAATAGCACAGCAAAGAAAAAAGGGGGCCTGAATTTAAAATGGGAGTGGAGAAATTTAAGGCATATTTATGTAAAATCAACAGGACTCTGTAACTAATTGAATTTGGTAAATATGGAAGAGTGAGAAGAAAGGGTGCTCTCTGACTTCTGCCCAGCCTTGACGGCCCAGCTGATTTGTAACCTACTCCAATTTTGTCGGTCTCACTACTGATTGAAATACATGTTTTTTCACTCCTTGTAAAATGTTATATATGTTTTTCTTATATTGCTGATTTCTTTTTACTAGGAATTATTTGTGTGCATGTCTAATTCCCTCACCAAAATGGAAGGACCATCACTTAATATCTCAAGAGGTATTACCTCTTAGGACCTTATCTGTACAGAATGTTCAGTAAATATACAGATTATTAATTAATGCCATATATTTTAATTTACCTCCTGAAAAAAAATCCAGAAGGTTAAGTATATGCCTGAGACATTTTAGTATTTCAAAATGAAACCTGTTGCAAATAGGTGAAGTTTTCCAAAATCCTTTCAAAAACACTTCAATTCTAAATATTCAAAATTAGTAATTGCCAGAAAAGGAAATATTCATAGGAAGAAATTTTTCAGTGAAATCAGGCCATATTGTTTTCAAATTCAGATGAGAACTTACTGTTAAAAATCTTGCACAGATTGGAAATGACTAATGAACATTAGGAAAATGAAATTGAAAGATCTGCCCTTGTGCTGTTCATGGCTAAAAATGTTTTCATGTCCAATTTTAACAGTGTTGTTCCAGTGTGAAAATTTCGATGATTAGAACTGTGGATTGGGGAAAATAAATCACTTAACTGTCTAGTCTGTACAGGATGATCTTGGGTAAATCCCTTGATTTCTGTCAGTTCCTCCTTCAGAGAGCAGCCTTAGCTAGGTCTTAAAGGATATCATATCTGAGAGGTATAAAAGTAGTGCTAAGTATACTCCAGAAAGAGAGCAGTATATGTTAATGGAATTAAATTGGATTATTTCTGTGGGTCCTTCTAGCTCTAACTACCCATGGGTCTATGATTTTAAGTATTTTAATTTTTTGCTTTTAGTTTCAAGGTCAATTTGAAAACTGTAACCTGTCAAGAAATCAGTCATCACCAGTTGCTATTATACATAATGGGTGGATATTTATCTGAGGCCACATATACAACATAATTGTCTTTGGAATTGAAGCCAACAGATTTATCGCCATAAAGTCATAAAACAATTTAGAATGGTAGGGCAGTGATTGTTTTCAATTGTGTTGGAGGCTTACGGTGCGGAGTTCCCACATATATATTTATTTTCGTTAAGAAAAAAAAAAAAACTTTTTCAAAGAATGATTGGTTATTTCAGTGTGATTATATAATTTCAGTGGAGGAATATTATGAGATGAAGTAGAAAGAACATAGGATTTATGTTTTAGTATTAGCTCTGCCCTCAACTAGCTACCTTTTTGGGCCTTGGTCTCCTCATAAGTAAAATGAGGACGTGGAATAAATAGTGTGTTATGTCCCTCGAAGCTCTGAAATTCTGCATCTGAACCCTGTTCATTATCAGATTCACAGCTGTAGCTCAACTATGCAAGTGTGACTCATCATGGTACAAGGTAGAACCTAACCATTTCTATATTTAGAAGACCATGGGGATAAAATGTCAATTAGCTGTATTTGATTAAAAGAGCTACCTAAAATAAGAAATGTTCATTTTCTTATTTCAAATGTAAAGGATTCTGATCAACAAATAAGAACATGGTGCATTAGAGTTGCATAATACTATTAATATCAGATCATCATTAATGTTCTGAAAAAGTTCTTTTCATTAATGAAACAACTTGTAATATTAAGAATATATTGATGTTAAATGACTCCTAAAAGTTGGATGTCCTGTGACTATTTTATGTGGTCTTATGATAATGAGTCTTGTATCTTGAGGAGTATTTCTAAATTCATATGCACAGTAGAGTATTGCTATCTTTATCATAGTTACTTTGGGAAGCTGAGCTCTGTTTTCATATCACATCACTAAATATTTACTAAGCATCTACTACTGTGCCCTGATGCTGTTAAGGTGGAGGCAGAGTTGGAGAATTGTAGTTATGAATCTTCCCTCAAATGTATATTTTTTCTTTATCAATCTCAGTCATTCCCCTTTTACTCCACATGAGCTATGCAGAGGCCCTGAGGTATTACTCATCTCATACCACCCTTAGTGCACCCTGAGATGCCTTTTGTTGTAATAAAGGCCCTCTAGGACCAAAAGTTCTGCTTCTGTGCCAAAGAGGGGTATGGAAATCTCTGGTAGCTCTGGGAACCCTGTGTTGAGCATCCACCCTCCTTCAGTTCCTCATACAGACAGCTGCTTTGAGATCTTATCATCTGTCCGTCATTTCATTAGTTCTGTACCTTCTTGGAATTTGTTCATCATTCCCATCTCTCTTCCACCCAATTTCAGTGAGATCTATCTCTCTTTTCCTTAAAGACACTAACCTACCCAGGATAACTAGCATTCTTTCTGAGCTTTTTTTTTTTTTTTTAAAGATTTTATTTATTTATTTGAGAGAGAGAGAATGAGAGAGAGAGAGAGAGCACATGAGAGGTGGGAGGGTCAGAGGGAGAAGCAGACTCCCTGCCGAGCAGGGAGCCTGATGCGGGACTCGATCCCGGGACTCCAGGATCATGACCTGAGCCGAAGGCAGTCGCTTAACCAACTGAGCCACCCAGGCGCCCCTGAGCTTTTTTTTTTTTTTTTTCTTTAATATTAACTGATAGAAAAGTGTTTGTCTCCAGATGATAGGAAAGATACTTTTTTTCTTTGTGTCATGCAAAAATCCTCAAGGAACATACATTCTAAAGCTCATCTAGGCTCCTGCTTGAAATAGAAGGAGGGAGGAAAGAAAGAAAAAAAGAGAGAAACACACATATCTCGAGTTGTCCTGCTACACAAAGATTAAGACGTGGTTTCTGAGAGCCTCAGTTCCAGTGGGAATGAGTAGTCTATAAAAAAACTGAAGTTTTCTTGTATAATTTTTGTAAAGCTATTTCTGCCATGATTCTTTCTATGCCATCCACTTTTTTCTTTCTTTCTTTTGCTCGCTCCTCCCTTCTTCTCTTTTTATTTTTTTCAGAAAAGGCACAAAATTAGAGTTGGTGACACATGGTTTAGAGTTCTCTTTCCCTCACTTGCTAGTAATAGGATCTTAATCAAGTCACCTTATCTCTCTGCACCTGAGTTTTGTACTTGCAAAAATGGGGATGATGCCACTTGTCCATACTTACAGAACTTTTGTTAGACCAAGTACGAAAACGTAAATGCTTGATAAACTATAAGGTATTGGGCTAATATAAACTTTGTTGATTTAATGCAGAAGAGAGCCAGGTATATCTGTATTCATTCAGTTCCTGCATTTGCCACTTACTAGCTTAGTGTAATTTTTGTTTCTGTATATGTATAAATCTGATAACACCTACTTTGTGGTTGTAAGGAAGAAATAAGATAATTTTTATATATCTCTGTGAAGTAAATGGGTACATTTTATCCCCTTTTCTTAGATGAAACAGTTGAGGCTCAGAGAGTTAAAATAATTTGGTCAGGATTGTACAGGTGAGAAGTGACATTGTCAGAATAAATTCTTGGTATCAAATATGGGTTTCATGTTTTAGATAAATTGTATCAGGTAATTTTAAAGAGAGAGTTCCATGTATATTTGGAACATAACATATACATATGAATACACACACATACATGCAGATGAGACCCATAGAAGCATTGTTTTGTGACACTCAGATTTATTTGTTCTTGTGCATTTGTTCAGTCTTATTTTATCGTCAGCTTGTACAAATTTAAAAATGTGGTCTTATATCAAGTTAATGACCCAGGGAAAGGGAGAGACTAATTGGCTCCCTTTTCAGTTGTAGTGCTGGTTGATTCACAAGACCTACATTGATGAGCAATGTATATTAGAATTTTCAAAATTCTAGTTGATGGCTTCAATAACCTATTGAGCTAGGACATATGATGGGGTTCACTTGTAGTTTTATAAATCCCATGTCTCCCATTTTGCTTTGTGTTACACTTGACTGGTAATAATTATTTTTTTTTTCCTATGGAAACTTCCTTGATTGTCAGTACATCTCCAAGGGCATAATCATGATATATTAAAAAATAATCATGTAAATTATAATCATCATCTTACATTTTCCAGAATATTTTGAATGATGAGGTTTTTTCTTTTTAATTATTGATTGGGACTTTCTTGGCTTGGGATAAGGTAATCATATGCAAATTGTTTTATTTGCTATACTCTTAGTTTAAGTGTAGGATTATAGCAAGACTTGATATTGGGGCATAACAAGAAAGTAATTTATACTTTTGCCTTGGAGAAGTTCTTTGTTTAAATTATGCTAAATAAACCCCTAGCAATTTTAAGACTGAGGTATGGTAAGGTGGGAGATTTTTACCTATTCATAGATACATAAAATAAGTATACAGACTGAGAAAGGAAATTATTCGATCTTGAGATTATAAGTATGTACTCCTAATAACCATGCAAGTAATATGAATGGGGGCCTGGGTGGCTCAGTCGGTTAAGTGTCCGACTCAATCTCAGCTCAGGTTGTGATCTGGGGGTCATGAGTTCGAGCCTCAAGATGGGCTACTTGAAAAATAATAAGAAATTCAAGTGTTCTTTTAACATTATCATTTATAGTGTTGAAAAGAGTGTATAGCCATGTCTTTTGTGCCGACAATGACAGAAGTGCAAGTTTGAGTTGTATTAACATACATGTTAAAAAGCAGTGCTTGCATGTTTTCAGCACATTTACATCTCTCTCATAATTTATATCCCTCCTCTTTTCAGTTTTGATCAGAAGATTTCCTCCATGTTATTCTTCAAATAGCAGGCTAACTTTTTTGAGGACTTGATCAGAGGATGGGACTCAGCATGGTAGCTGGTAGCAAAAAATCAAAGCATACTTGTGTCTTGTTTCTGACCACTCTCCTGGAAATAAGTTGTAGCCTCAGGGCAGGGAAATGTTCAAATCCATTTCAGGAATTTGTCTTCTTGTACAATGTACGCATTAACTTTAAAAAAGTTGTATGTTTAAATATTGTTGATAGTTTGCTCTATGGTATATGTTATTTTTCATAGCATTCAATATTATTGGAATGATTATTTTTATTTTCATAAAGGCAGTGAAACTTATTGAAAGGACACATTAATCTATACTGAGAGTGTGTTTACTTCCCAATCAACCACAATCAATTAACTTTTTCACAAGTATGTTTCTAATGGTCCAGGTCTGGTTTCTTGCCCGACTGAGATCTATTTTCTTTATAGTGTGGCCCAATAAAAGAGCCAAGAAGTAGATTCAAATCCAATTAGCTTTACTGTTTCCCTAGAATGATCTAGACATGAAAAATAGCCACCTCTGTACATCATAACCTGTTGTCCTGGCAAAATTATTACTGGCAGATGTTATATTCTCAAAAGTGTCTTGGTTTATATGAGTAATTATATGTCACCTTACCAATTAGGTAGGTATTGATGGTATCTTCTTTTCTTCTGACTTTCTTTTTCTTTTCAAAGCCTGGGAAATCTAAAAACACTGGAATTTTAAGTGTCTTTCCCAAAGATAGATAGCTACTTTGTGAAAAACCTAGAATTTACTCTAGTTGTTTTGACTTAAGCCTTGAGCCTTTTCCAGTTTAGATTTTTAAGGATTTGTCCTGTGACTATTTATTGTTAGGTATATTCATTCTTTTTCCCTCTCTCTCTCTCCCTCTCTCTCTCTCCTTCTTTCTTTGTATTCTTGAATATCTTCATGTGTCATATAAAGCATTTAGAGAAATCGAGATAAAGTGAGCCATACTAATTATAAGCTATCTCCAAATAATGAGAAATTGTTGGAAATACTATCATCAGCCAGGTGCTGGAAAGCATTAAAAAAGCAAGCAGCATAACACTGTGGCCAGTTTGACCTTTGGAGGAAAATGTAAATTTGTCTTGAATTGGCCAGCCTGTGCCAGAGATTATCATTTTACTGATACTCTGACCATTTCTTTCAGGCTGGTCACTCATAATTGACCCAGGTCTCATGTATAACAAATTGAACTCTAGGCAAACAATTTTAATTGTTTTTCCAATTGCTATCAGCTCTGAAAATCAATATGTGCTTCTAGAAATTAAGGTAGCTAGCAAGAATGTTTTGTTCATGCTAGGTAGTAATTTTCTTTTTTTGTGTTGGCTAGACTTTTCTAGATATGACATTTGGTTCAGGAGGACATACAAGAGCCATTCTACAGAAGGAGTCAGATATTACTCTGTATGCCTTAGACAGAGACCCAACAGCTTATGCAATAGCTGAACAGCTTTCAGAATTGTATCCGTAAGTAATTCTCTTGTATAGTTATTGAATTTTGGTGCTGAGTTTTATACAGCTTGGTTTACCATTTTGGAATTTGTTCTCCCTTGTATGTTGTTATACTTCACTTTGTTAATATTTTCTCCCTTTTTCCCCCTGAAAGAATTAATGTAAATATTGTTTTTAGTACCACTTAAAAAATGATATTACTGCCTTTATCCTTTCTGAATCATAAAAATAAATACAAAAATGACTTATGGCTAAAATTTGAAGATGGGTTGAAATCCGTCCATGAGTAGTATTTTGACAATAGTTTAAAAAATAATTTTTAAAGAATTTATGAGTTACAGTTTCCAAGAATTTACTGAAGCAAATAAGTATGTGAGAATTCTGCAGAATTCATTAGTTCACATACATCAATGTAATGCAGTTCTTGTCTCTGAATTCTTTTTGAAATTCACAAGTAAGTTTAGAGCAATCTATCCCTCAGTCAAGAATTAGGTGAGCTTTCACTGTGGAGCTTTTTAAAAATATAAAATACTGTCTTCATGAGTTGTTAAATCATCTTCCTTTAGAGAAAATTTTGGATTAGTGAATTATGCTATGTTACTAAAAAGTTATCATTCTGAAAAAGGAAAATGTCTTGGAGCTAAGTTGACTACCTACAAATATGTAAAGGGCTATTTTCAGGAATAAGGAATTGTTCTCTCATGCTTCAGCGACTGAAACCAAGAAAATAGATGAGAATTTTAGAGGCAGATTTTGACTTGATGTAAGCGAGAGTTTTTTGCTAGTTGTAACTGTCCAATAATGAAAAGGTCTGTTTGGTGAAGTAGCAAAATTATGACCATTGAAAAGTTTAATCACAGACTAAGGATAGGAAGTTGAATTACTAATCTAGAATAGTCTTTTTCAACCTCTCAGGTCCCAAACACTTTGCAAATCTATCAGTGTGATTAATTCTCCCAATAAAAATTAACTAAATACACCTAGGTTTTTGTTTGCAACATCAGAGGGTTCAGTAGGAATGCCTGAAATCCATTTGACCCCAGGTTATTCTAAGAAAAATATGAGGATATGGTATGATGATGTGATACTTTTTTTTTTTTTTTTTAAACCTGTCTCTTGTCGGGACGCCTGGGTGGCTTGGTTGGTTGAGCGGCTGCCTTCGGCCCAGGTCATGATCCCAAAGTCCTGGGATCGAGTCCCGCATCGGGCTCCTTGCTCGGCAGGGAACCTGCTTCTCCTTCTCTCTCCTTCTGCTTGTGCTCTCTCTGTCAAATAAATAAAATCTTAAAAAAAAAAAAATATTAAACCTGTCTCTTGTCATTCTGCAATGTAACTAAGATGCATCTTCTTTAAGAAGCTCTTGTACTACTAGGGCATTCATGTTTGTGAAACATCTTAGGAGTTCACCTGATTATGACCTGAGTGTTCATAGAATGAGTATAAGTCTCCATTATATTTCACTGTCATAGAAAAACTGGATTTTCTTAGATGATATTATTTCTAAAGGCAATGAGTTCCAATTCAGTTTTTCCAAGGTCTCTTATTCCTTCAAATAGACTCCTTTTCTCAGAAGGAACTTAAAATTTTATCAATTTTATCAGATGTAATTTGTTATCTAACAGGAATCTTGAGACAGTATTCTCTCTTCAGTTTAGAGTTGTAGAAACCATGAGCTTAGGTTAAATGATTTGCTAAAAGGCATATATGACTAAATAGAGATAAAGCTGGGACATGTATTCTCCCCATCACCTAATAATAGTATTTTTTTAATTGAAGTGTAGGTGACATACTATGTTTTATAGTTTCAGGTGTACACAACATTTCTACATATTACTCAATGCTTATCATGGTTAAGTATAGTCAACATCTATCACAATACAGCATTATTACAAATATTGACTCTATTCCCTATGCTGTACTTTTCATCTCTATCACTTATTTATTTTATAACTGAAAGTTTGTACCTCTTAGTCCCCTTCACTGACTTCACCCGTCCTCCCACCCATCTTTCCTCTGGCAACCACTAGTTTGTTCTTTGTTTTTAAGAGTCTGTTTTTGTTTGTTCATTTTTTTTTTTTTAACTTTCAGATTCCTCGCATAAATGAAATCATATATTTGTCTTTATCTGTCTCACTTATTCCACTCAGCATTAATACCCTCTGGTTCCATCCATGTTGTCACAAATGGCAAGATTTCATTCTTTTTTATGGCTGAGTAATATTCCATTGTATGTATATCTTTATTCATCTATCAGTGGACACTTGGGTTGCTTCCATATCTTTGCTATTGTAAATAATGCAGTAAACATAGAGGTGCATATATCTTTTGAAATTAGTTTTTGTTCTGAGTAAATACTCAGCCATGGAATTACTAGATTTTATGGTATTTCTATTTTTAATTTTTTGAGGAACTGCATACTGTTTTCCACAGTGGTTGCACCAATTTACATTCCCACCAAGAGTACAGGAGCATTCTCTTTCTCCACATCCTCCCCAACACTTACTATTTTTTGTCATTTTGATACTAGCCATTCTGACTTCTGTGAGGTGATATCTCATTGTGGTTTTGATTTTCATTTCTCTGATGATTAGTGATGTTGAACATCTTTTCATGTGTCTGTTAGCCCTCTATGTCTTCTGTAGAAAAATATCTTTTCAGGTCTTCTGCCCATTTTTAAATTGGATTGTTTGTTTTTTTGGTGTTGAGTTTTATAAGTACTTTATGTATTTGGATATTAACCCCTTATTGGATATATCATTTGCAAATGTCTTCTCTCATTCAGGAAGTTGCCTTTTTGTTTTGTTGGTGAATTCCTTTGCTGGCAAAAGCTTTTAGTTCTTATCTCTTTGTTGCAGTCCCAATAGTTTATTTTTGCTTTTGTTTCCCTTGCCTGAGGAGACATATCCATAATAAATATGTTGCTAAGGTGAATGTCTAAGAGATTCCTGCCTTTGTTTTCTTTTAGGAGGCTTATGGTTTTAGGTCTCACATTTAGGTCTTTAATCCACCTTGAATTTATTTTTGTGGGTAGTGGTCCGGTTTCATTTTTGGCACACAGCTGTCCAGTTTTCCCAATACCATTTATTGAAAAGACTGTCTTTCCCTCATGGTGTATTTTTTACCTCCTATGTGATAGATAATTGACCAGATAATCATGGGTTTATTTCTGGAGTCTCTGTTCTGTTCCAGTGAGCTATATGTGTCTATTTTTGTGCCAGTACCATACTCTTTTTATTACTGTAGCTTTGTACTATATCTCGAAATATGAGATGATGATTCCTTTGGCTTTGTTCTTCTTTTTCAAGCCTAATAACCTCATTTTATTAAGTTTTATACTACCTTGACTCAAATCTTATTGAAACTTTTTTTAGTTCATCGGTAAGATAATTCTTTGCCAAGTATAATAAATTAGTTAAGGAACAATAGAATAATCAAAATAAGGCAAGAAGAAGGGATTAATATGGATAAAAACCAGAATCAAAGAAACTGAAAAGAAGAAAGAATAAAGAAGTTCCAAGTGATCATTCTTTGAAAATAGCAAAATTCCTTTACAGCCTGATTATTAAGGGAAAAAAAATGATCAAAAACATATGATTAAGATTGAGGAGGACACCAGCTATAGACACAAGATAAGTTAATCATAAGATAATACAACCATAATTCTGTGGTAACATGTGAAACCTCAATGAAATGAATAATGTCTTAGGAAATATAAATTATTAAAATTGAATAATTATAAAACTTTAATAGGCCATTACCAGAAAAGAGATAAGAAAGGTAATTAGAGTACATAGAACAATGCACCATGACTAGATTTGTAATTGTTACCTAGCTTTTAAAAAATAGGGAAGAGTGGGGCGCCTGGGTGGCTCAGTCGTTAAGTGTCTGCCTTCGGCTCAGGTCATGATCCCAGGGTCCTGGGATCGAGCCCCGCATTGGGCTCCCTGCTCGGCGGGAAGCCTGCTTCTCCCTCTCCCACTCCCCCTGCCTGTGTTCCCTCTCTCGCTGTGTCTCTCTCTGTCAAATAAATAAATAAAATCTTTAAAAAAAAATAAAATAAATAAAAAATAGGGAAGAGCATTGTCTTTTATGCTATTCTTGATCATGGTAAGTATGTAAAGCTTTTTCAGTTCACTTTATATTGAATCTAGCATAGTTTTATACTTAATCCTGCTAGAAGTAGTATAAAAGAAAAAAAAAGTCTAACCTCACTGAAGAATATAAATGCAAAATTCAAAAGGAAATACTAGTGTATCTAATTCATGTATCATTTAGTTAAAAGAATAATACCTATGGCCTAATTAAAAGAATAATACCTAATAATACCTAAAGAATACAGAGATGCCTCCAGGTCAGACAGCCAATCAATGACAGATTGATAAGCATGACTATAATCAGCTAGCTATTCTTATTAAAATCTCTATGTTAAACAGGAATATAAGTAAACTACTTAAATGTAAAATATCCTATTATCGAAGGACAAACAGTAATTATTTTCCCAAAAGGTGAAATACTATAACAATTTAAGTCAAAATCAGGATGTAAATATGGATTAGCTTCTATAAATATTACAATCAGTATTTTTGGAAGTTCTGGCATATAGAAGTAAGAAACTGGTTAAAATATTCTTCTTGTGATGATTTGACCAAAAGACTTGTAGAATTAATAAGATGATACAATAAGATGGTTAGATAGAAATTTAAAAAATATACTCAAGTAAATACTTGAAAAGGGAAATATGAAAAAAAATCCATTCTCAAAAAAGTACCTAACACTATATAGAATATTTAGTAGTAAATTTAACAAGAAAGGCACAGTTTCAAATTAAAAAAAATAAAACTTTATAATTTTATTAAAGGACATACAAGATCAAACAGAAGAGAAAACATTTGTTTTGGTGTAGTACAAATTAATATTATAAAAAAAGGTCAATTCTCAAATTTAATGTACTTCCAGGAATTATCTTAATTGATTTAACTTTAACTGATGTATGCTTGTTCGGTAATTTATATAATATGATGTTAAATATATATGGCTGGGGGAGTGACAAGATCTTTTGGGGGAAATAAAAAAGTGAGGGGAAACTTGCCTTACCAGATGTCAGATCATACTGTAAAATCACTATAATTATATCAGTATAATACTGGCACGAGAAAAGTAGATTAGTGGAAGACAGAATCCAGATACAGATTCAACAATATAATAGATATATACTATACTATAAAATAATTTAATGGCAGGTGAAGATATTTCAATTCTTTGAGAAAATAATGCATTCTTAAATAAATGGTGTTGGTACAATGCTCATTGAACTTGAAGAACATAAAATGGACCCCTATTTTCAGTCAGATTCAAAAATAACTTCCAGATAGAGTAAAAATATATAAAAAATTGAAAAAAAATTTTATAAGAAAATTGAAGGGATTATATAGAAAATCTAAGTGTAAGAAAGTTTCTTAATCAAGGCTACAAATCACAAATATATAAAATTAAATATTAGAAATATCTAATATTTTATAAAATTTTAGAAGTATATGGCAAGAATAATATGGTATATTTTCCAAACAGTTAATTTGGAAAAAGAAATATTAGTAACATAGGGAATAGGAACAGGATTGACATTCTAGGGAAGGAAAATACTGTTTTCCTCTACCCTCCTAAGTTCTCAGCTGGAGCAGATGCACAAGAGAAAATGCATACACATTTATTTAAGTTTTATGTGACATAGAAGCCTCCATAAGGAAGTGAAGACCCTAAAACATGGTTACACCTGATTATTTCTATATTAGGTTTGATGAAGAGTGGAAAGTTATGGAAAAGTATGATAGGACAAATGTTATGAGCTAAATGTAGTAAACTGTGGGAAACTTAGCAAGCCCCATTCATTCAAATTCTTCTTCCCTTTGTCTTGAGAGATAACAAGGCTTCTTTCCTCTGCATATAGGAGGGCATCTCTCACATTGGGTCTGATGACCTGCTTCAGGAGAGGCTCAGCAAGTTCTTCCTTTATGTGCTGTTTCTCAAATTCCTTCAGTTTAAAATATTCAGTAGCCCAAGGTGCTGTATTTTGAGGTAGCATGACTGGAACCCCATCAATATTTATCATGTAGGAAGAGTTCTTCCAAAATTGGTAACACAACAAAATCCAATTTGGAAAATGAGCAAAAAGTATGGAAGGGTCATTTGTAGAAGATTAAGGTATGAAAAGATGCTCAACATCAATAGCAGTGATGAGGGAAATGAAATGAAAATAATAATGGTTAATGCTTTACATTTATCAGACTGGAGAGACAGAATAATTTTGAAAGTGAGGATATGGGGAAAAGGATATTCATCCATTTCTTGTGAGCATCTTTTACTATTGAGAAAATACATAACATGCTTAGAATCTATCTCATCTAAGTAAAAGAATCAATATCTAAGGAAGCATATCTTTAGAGTTATCACAGACTTTGTATATGCATTGTTTGTATATATAATCATGGAGAACTTGAGAAAGAAGGAATTAGTTGTGGAGGGAGGTATGGAGAAAGGGAAAACTGCTGAAAAAAGACAAACCCAGAGATTGTACATCTCTGCATAATATGGAAAGAAAATGCCAAGCAGTGCTGTATATTATTTATGAATACGTACATATGTAGTTGTAGTATAAGAATATACATGAGATAGAAAAACACAAATTTGGCCTAGGGATTATTTCTGGGGATGATGGATGGATGGATGGTTGGTTGGAAGAATGGACGGATTGGATGATTATCTTCTTAAAAATACATGTGTAATTACAACTTGTAGTAAGGTGAACAATAAAGGAAACATTTTGTCATTTCAGTGTGTCTTTTGAGGAAATATACTAATTTCTTTCTTTCATTTATTTATTTTGCTGTTGTCAAAGAGGAGCTTATGCTTCTGAAAAATTCCGTGTTCTTGACTCTCAAAATGAAGTCAAAAATAGAAACTAACATTTTCATGGAAAACTAAGAAATTCATAGGAAGGCTGAATTTTACACTAACCCATTTTAGGTCTTTCAAAAAAGATGACATGTTGTTTGAAAACTGAAACTTTCCCCTGTTGCCTCTGAAGACTGTAAGAGAGAAAACACATTTAAATTGGAGCAGTACTTTTGCCACAGTGGAAGATGGATGTTGGAAGACAGTTTTTTAAAAAATATATTTTTTCTAAATTCGGGAATAAAATGTGCTCCCTATACTGAGTTTGGAGACTATAGACATATATGAGGAAAAAAATAAAAATCATAATTGATTCTATCATTTGACTGTGATTTTAAGATTATAAAAAATATAAAACTATTATTTTCAACAGTTTATAAAAGTAGAGAGCTCTTTGGAATAAATTTATAATATACAGAAAAATATAAAGAAAAAATTAAACATAATTCCATCACCTTTATCAATAGTGATGATTTTGTGTTATTTCATTCCATCTTCTTAATTATCAATATTTCATTATATGTACTATTTCTTGTTTGTACTTTCTTGGGTATTTTTGCTTTTTATACTTCTAAAGTGTTAGAATATATTGGTCAAGTTTAAACATTTTGATCAGTTATATTAATATAATTAATATAGAAAGAATTGACATATTTATTCTGCATCCCAAACCAGAAGCATGATACATTTTTTCATTTATTACAGTATTCTGTGTTTCTCATTAATATTTTCTTTTTTCTTTCCTTTTTAAAAAAATATTTATTTATCTCAGAGAGAGGGAGAGAATGAGGACACATGTGCAAGCTGGGGGAAGGGCAGAGGGAAAGGGAGAGAATGAATCCCCAAGCAGACTCCCCGCTAGGAGCAGAGCTCAACACTGGGCTCTATCCCAGCACTCTGAGATCATGACCTGAGCTGAAATCAAGAGTTGGATGCTTAACCGACTGAGCCACCCAGGCACCCCTTAATATATTTTCTTGATTAAAATGATAAAATACAGAAAAGCCTGAGAAGAAAATTAAAATAACACTTAATCCCTGCACCAGTGTTGTTTGGTATATTTCTTTCCTAATCATTTTGGTTATATATGTTTATGCATTCAATATGCATAAGTATATATTTTATAAATTTTGATTATACTTATACATTATCAGGTATATTAATACATGCAGATTAATATATATAATTACTTCTTTTTATTATCACATTCATATTTCATTAAATTGTCTTAAGAATAATTTTGTTGGTTGTGGAGTATTTCCTTCATGTAATTATTACTTAATTTACAAGAATTCTAATTCTACTATTGTCTTATCCATGTCCATATTACTGCTATTTTAAATCTTTCTATGCTATATTATTTTAGATGCCTTTCTGTAAACAACGAATACCAGATGTATTTTTTGTAAACAAATCTGAGTATGTTTTCTGTAAAAGGATAATTAATTCAGGATATGCTTGCACTCTTTCTATGTCACCTTGTTTAATATTTTTCTATTTTTGTGGTTTATTGAAATTTTCTTTGGCTTTTAAAATTTATTTTGTCCCTGCGTACTTACTTAGTTTCCCTTTTCTCTACCAATTTTGATGACATACCTTTTATTTTTTCATTTACTACTAGCTGATGTTAGTGTTTGTTTTTTTTTTAAGATTGTATTTATTTGAGAGAGAGAGAGTGAGAGGAGAGAGAGAGCATGAGTCAGGGGGAGGTGCAAAGGGAGAGGAAAAAAGACTCCCCGGCTCCATCCCAGGACCCTGGGATCATGATCGGAGCTGAAGGCAGATGCTTAACTAACTGAGCTACCCAAGGGACCCTGATATTAGTGTTTTTTTAAGATTAAATGTATTTAAACAATTTTTTTTTGTTAAGTATACAGAAGAAAATAATATTCCCATTTTTATTTTACTTTTTTTTCCTATCCCACTGCTTGTCTTTTAAAGTATTATCTTGGATTTATTCATTAATATCTACTGTGGTAATTATTAGCATTTGCACTGTTTGGCGTCATATCTAAAATAATTATTTATACTTCAATCCGTTTATTTCATTGCACTCCACTAGCCTGTTTTTTTTTTTTAAGATTTATTGATCTATTTGAGAGAGGAAAAGAGAGAGTATGCGTATATGTGTGCACAAGTGCGGGGAGGGGCAGAGGGAAAGAATATCCAAGCAGACTTCTGATGAGCTGGTAACCCCCCAAGGGGGCTTGATCTCAGGGCCCATGAGATCAGGACCTGAGTTGAAACTAAGAGTCCAGCACTTAATAGACTGAGCCACCCGGGCACCCCACCACTAGCCGTTTTATACAACAAGTCCTATTTTGAGTTCATGTAGGCTCCTATCTCAGTCAAGTGATTACATCTTTAAGTAGTTTTGCTAGAAATATGAAAAGGAGAAACATCTCTGCCTTTGTCTACAGAGACTGTGTTATTCATGCTTTCATACATGGGTAA
Organism: Neomonachus schauinslandi; assembly: GCF_002201575.2. Lineage (NCBI taxonomy): Eukaryota > Metazoa > Chordata > Mammalia > Carnivora > Phocidae > Neomonachus > Neomonachus schauinslandi. The sequence goes on along the minus strand of NC_058413.1, from coordinate 31,114,880 downwards.
TAGTTTGATTTAGTATAGCATTTTGGGCATTTTATGGGTATTATTATTTTTCTTCTGACATGTAGTGTTGTGGAGAAGTCTGAGGTCAACTCAGTTTCTTTTTTCCCCTCTGAGGTAGAGTTTCTCATTCTCCCCACCAGGCTGGATGCTTACTAGAAATATTTCTTGACTATTATTGATATTCACAAATTTCCACTAAGAGATATTACTAATTGGTCTCTTTTCATTAATTTTCCGTGTACTCTGTGAACAGTTTTGGCCTGTGGATCAGATCTTTTCTCTACGAAGGAGTTATTGTGTTAGTTAGACCCCACTTATTTTCCACTTTCTAACCTTTGAGCACTTCTTATTTTTTGGTTGGAGTTGTATTATTTGTCTGCATGACCTTAATCTCCTCTCAGTGTTTTTTGCTACTTTTCCTTTGCCTCAGTAATCTAGGAAATCTCCTCACGGTTATTCTCTGTTACAGATTTGGGTTTCTACAGTGTTGATTGTGATTTTAATTGACTCTTGTTCAAGTTTTAATTCAGGTGTTAGAAATTATCTTTCCCTGTAACCATATTCAATTGGTTGATCTCCTCTTTTCTGCCAATTCCTTTTTATTTCCTCTCGTTTTGTCATCTCATTTTTATGTCTTATTTAATAGCCAGCAGACTTTTATTGAAATTTATGGAATCCAATTCTGTGTTTTGTAACAAATCTTTTTCTTTTTTTAAAGATTTTATTTATTTATTTGACAGAGGGAGGCACAGAGAGAGAGGGAACACAAGCAGGGGGAGTGGTAGAGGGAGAAGCAGGCTTCCTGTGGAGCAAGCAGCCCGATGCAGAGCCTGATGCGGAGCTCGATCCCAGGACCCTGGGATCATGACCTGAGCCGAAGGCAGATGCTTAACGACTGAGCCACCAAGGTGCCCCGTAACAAATCTTTCAAAAGTATGCTTTTGGTCTTTATCTTGAGTACAAAGTTTTCCTTTTCTCGTCCAGGATCTTTTCATAGGCCCCATCTTGGTCATGTATTTATGTGTGTAGTTTTTACTGTTTGCATAGGGTTTTTTTTTTTTTTGACCTGCTCATTGTTCCATTATGTGGAGCTAGAATCTTCACTTCAGATTTTAAGCTAGAAAATTACTTGAGGTACGTGGTCTCACTACAAATACTTAAACATTTTGCAGTCCTTTCCTAGGATCTGCCAATAGGAAGAGAATTCTATTTTCTTATTCTTGCTGGAGAACACAGTTCATAAAAGCTACTGCTCCCATAATCTATTATTTCTGTGGGTTTTCCAGTCTTCCCATTCTAGAGAGATTCTTCATATCTAGGGTACCTGTTGACAGAACCTATTCATTTCTGCCCTTGATATTATTACATTATATGAATTGTAATTCCTAAATAGGTGTAATAATAAAGGTATTTGTGCCTGGATATGAAGAAGTGGCAGGGTAAAATGGTCCAATTAGCCTCAGAGTATTCCTGTCTACACAGTTTAAATAATCCCTTCAGGGGCTTTTTTGTGTTTCCAAGGCAATGGGTATGAATGGAACATTCTTAACTTTTTAACTGAGTGTTTCCACTGCCTTGAATCAGACTCTAGTCTTACCTTTGGTAAGAAGAGATATTTTTCCTGAATTCTGCTCCATTTTTGAGGAACATTTTTAGTTAATACTAATTTGAACATCCATTGTTTTGTTTGCTTTTAGAGAAGATTAAATAGGTATCAATAGCTGGCCTTCATTTTTTGAATTAAAGTTTGTTCCATGGTCATTAAATGGAGCGTTACAGGGATGCCTGGGTGGCTCAGTTGGTTAAGCATCCAACTCTCGGTTTCGGCTCAGGTCATGATCTTGGGGTTGTGGCATCAAGCCCCGTGTAGGGTTCAGTGCTTAGCGTGGAGTCTGCTTGAGATTCTGTCTCTCTCCCTCTCTCCCTTCTGCTCATCCTTTCTCTCTCTCTCTCAAATAAAGATCTTTTAAAAAATTGGGTGAGTTGCAAGTATATTTACTTGTATGACATGATCTATTCTAAATTACCCATAATATTTCTTCTAAGTTGTATAGTCTGTTCTGTGGCACTTGCAGTTTACCATTTATCTTTTCTTCCTTTTAAGTCACCATTTCTTATTTTTGGTTAAATTCACACAGGAAACCAGTGCAAAGGCAAAGGGCAAAGGCAAATCTAGACCTCATGGCTTCGGGCTTGCTGCTTGTGTTCGTTCTTTCTACCACTCTGCAATATAGAAGAATATACTAAAAGTAATTTAGTCATATCCTCTAGCAGAGCCAATATTCATACCTGGGCATTTTGTCTGCAGGGCCAGTGTAAAAATCATGTAAAGGAATACACTATCTTAAACAGCCCTATCCACCTAAGATTTAGATTTAGATACGAGACACAGCTGTTATTAATCTTACTAACTATAGGAGGTCAGTTCTGCTATGCACCGTCAAAGTGAAAGAATTTTTATAAATATAAACAAGCATAAAAAAAGCAACTTGGAAAAATTAACTAGACCATTTTGAACTATTGCTGATGGTCTGTCACTATTTTCACTATTTTTGGCAGTATAATCATTACTAAAATGAGATCTTATATTTGCCCCACTGAGTACTATTAAATATAACTATAATATATATAAATATAAATATAACCTGGGGGGCTTTTAAAAGTTCCAGAGGAGATTTTAATGTACAGATAAGATTAAGCGCCATTTCTGGTATACTAAACATTTAGTTCCAAAGCTTGTGAAAACATGTATTGTACATAGTAGTTTTGGAGCAGTCTGGCTGTTCTCGTGGTTCCAGGGGGAATGAGGACATAGTCCATGCCTTCACAGAGCTCATGATGTAAACGGAAAATAGATAGGAAAAGATAATTTCACTGTTATTTAATTGCAGTTGCGATTATGGCCAAGAATGACTACAGTATGTTCTAGGAGCAGTATGTTCTAGTCTAGTCTAGAATATCTAGAAACTTACCTGAGTACGTGAATTTAAGACAGGACCTGAAGGATGAGTGACTGTTAGCCAGGTGAAGAGGGAGGGATGATGGAGCAAGAGTGAGCATTTATAGTAGAGAGAACAGAATATTCAAAGATCTTTAGTGGGAAAGAGAATGTCAGTGAAGGAACAGTGTGAATGGATGAGAGAGAGGTGGAGTGGATAGAGAGATAAACTAGAGCCAGATCATACAACGCCTTGTTAAGGATTTTGGACTTTAAGAGTGATGGGAAGGTACCAACGTGCTGAAACAGGAAACTGACATGATCACATTTGCATTTTTAACAGATTATTCTGCCTGAAAAATATGGGTAAAATCAGAAAAGAATTAGTGAGAACAGTTAAAAAGCTAGGCATTTCCACTCTATATGAAAGCTGGTAGCGGCTGGGCCTTGAAGATTTCCTTTCTCTGATCATCTTATTAGAAATTGTACTTTGCTCTGATTGTCCGTGGCTTCCCATTTTAATGGGATTCTAAGAGATTAAAAGACTTCATTCCAAGGTAAAATTATGTCGCATGCTTATAGGTGAAATTTAAGTTAATATTGTGATATTAAATTTTAAAAGAGTGTTCAAGAATTCCCACTCATCTGACTTGGCCAATATAGGGTAGAAGACAAAGAATGAGTAAATTCAATCCTGCATGTTCCCAAGTCCTACAGAGTATTTGCATTCTCACAAAAGACTTTCAGTAATTAGCTTTCCTCCAGAATCTGTCCCACCTCTTATTTTTCCTCTCTAAGGGAACAGCACCACCTGGGAAACATACATTTTTATTGGGTGAATGAACCCAGGCACTAGTTCTACTTAACCATTACTTTTCCCTCGCCCCTTGTGTCTAATCAGCAGTAAGGGTCTTTCAGTTCTACCTCAAGACTTGGCAACTTTAATAGCTGACCTCCCTTTTTTCCTTTTTCACCACAGAGCTCTGAAACATGCTGCTTTTTTTGAATTCCAGCTCTGCCGTTTACTTGCTGTAAAACCTTGGATACATTGCTTAACCTCCCTTTCCCTCAGTTTCCTCAGCTTTAAGATGGGGATAATAATAGTACCCACCTCCTAGGAATGTGGTAAGGGTTAGACTTAGAACACTGTTTAGTATGTCCTTTTAGTGAGTCATGAAGTCTTTTTATTGGGTCTTGATCAACATTTATGGAATGGAATAGAAAAGAATAGGAAATACAGTATATCACATGAAGTTAAATTTAAGTATTGTTTTCAATGAAATATGTATGTATATGTATTGATATATTTGTGTGTGTATATATATATACACATACATATACACATATTGTATTTTTTTATTTTAAAATTTTTATTTAATTCCAATTAGTTAACATACAGTGTAATATTAGTTTCAGGAGTACATGATAGTGATTCAACAATTCCATACATCACCCAGTGCTCATCACGACAAATGCACTTCTTAATCCCCATTACCTATTTAAATACATATTGTATTTTTGTATATGGGATTGCAGTGAAACCATATTTTTGACTATGTATCTTGATTAAAATTTTTTGAAAACGTTCCTCTGTGGCTACATTCCACATATTCACATTGTGTACTAAATATTCACTCAAGACAGAAACTCTAATGCATATCCATATCCCTAGAACCTGGCTCTGTGCTTGAAATATATATGGAAGCTAACAAGGGTTTGTTTATGGTTCACACAAAAAGAAACCAGTGGTATGGAGGGCAGTTAAACGTTTTAGGATCCTGTTGTTTGGAAAGCCCAATTTGCCTAGAGAATTAGAACCCCTGAAAACTTCCATCCCTTAACCTGTACTTTGCCCAACTGTATTGCCATGAATGAGATAGGATATAAGATATTAGACACTGACTCCGAAGAAAGGAATAATGTTTCAAAATAAGAGATAAAGTATGATGTCTGTAATCAAAACACTTATAAAGTATGACAGAAAGTTAACTTTTCTTCTGACTTGGAACTAGAAGAGTACCCTGAAGAAGGGATGATGAACAGGCTGAGAAAGGTACCTTATCCTAAGTTGACTAAATGAATTGCTTTTCTCCATTTTTTAAGGCAACTCTTAATCTTCTGAATTCTTATCAGGTGTACTGGATAATCTCCATCTGTCCCTAGACTCTCCCTCCACCCTTGTCCACATTGAATCCCAGAAGATAACTTTTTTATGGATTTATCAACAAGCTTCTTTGTCTAGCTTTTGGTTGAGGTCAGCAAACGGGAGGCACTGGCAGGAAATGAGAGGGCAGAGAAGAGTGAGGTCAGAGTGTGCGTCAGCAGTGGCCACACTCCTCTTCAGAGATCATTGTTCATAGGGCTCCTAACAGATGCATCTCTGGCTCTTTGGGATTTCACTTGTCCCTCCTTGTCCTTGCCTTTTCACCTCTTAGCTCAGGCTGCTTCTCATATCCCTTTTGACTCTACTTAACCTAGTCATACTTTTGTAAATAGTCTCTTCATTAAACTTTTTCTAGTTATCCCTGCTTGGATGTGCTATTTTTTTCTTACAAGAAACTACAGATTTACAAGGTCTGTGACCCTTCTTTATCTCTGGATCCTCCTTCTGTGGTCTCATGTGGATTTGACTTATGACAAATGTCCATCTCCACTGGTGGAGAAAGAGTCTAGATTTTGGAATCAATCAGTCCTGGTTTGGAGTCTTATTTCTGCTTTTTATATAAGTGACCTAAACTTTCTGAAGTTTATTTCATCCCTAAAATGAGGTACTATTTATACCTCATGGTGTGTTATGAGGATTAAATAAAATTATGCAATTAAATTGTTTAGCTTAAAATTATTTAATAAATGTTAGCTATTGTTGCTTTGTTATAACTGTTATATAAGATAATATATAATTATACTAATAATTATTGCCATTACAGAGTATGGCAAGTTTCTTTGGCATATATGAAGATGATGACTGGCTTTTATTTCCTGTCTTTGCCTGCTTGGTTCCTTAACATGCACAGATCAGAGTTGGTCTAAGATTTCAGGTGTGGGACACTCATCCAGCTTTCCTCACCTTGCAGTGTCTGGAATCTGTCTTTTATTACAGACTCATTATCAGTGTAAATACTGAAGACTATGTCACAGTTCCAAACACTGCTTCACTGAGCTGTATCATTGTCTTTCTTTTTACCTCCAGGCCCCCCAGACTTACTTTTTATTGATTGTGATTTCTCTTATCAATTCTTGGCTTCAGGCTAAAATAATGAATGCCATCAAACAATAAGAAGACACCTTTTCTATGTATCTCTGTCCTTTGGCTCTCTCCTTCTATATTCATATGCTGCTGCCTTCCCAAAAGCTACTTTTTCCTCATTTAAGAAGGTTAAGGTTTTCCAGCCTTTAATTTTTAGTCCCTTCTTGTTCTGAAACCTGAAAATTCTGAGAGGCTGTTTCCTGAGTCCTCTTCATTACTTTTAGATTTAAGTTCTTATTGTTTATTATTTAGCTCATTACTGGCATGGAGAGACAAAGTCTGCAAGTGTTTATTTCAAATAAAATCTTTGGTTTTTGTTTTCTGACATTACAAACTTAACTCTAGGTCTGTATAATTAACACCCATTCCCAAGTGGTCTTATGGATTAATTTCTTCACTTAGAATATTTGACTTAAAGGTTTACAAAGCTGATTCATGGAAGTCAACATGTATATTTGAAATGCAAATCCTGTTTCATGTTATGATAACTATGAGAAAATGAATTACCTCTTCACAAACTTAAGATAATCCATTTTTATTGCCTACGTCATTTGAACATATCCATATGGTACCAGGATGAGAATAGCAGTTTGTTCAGCACAAGAATGACTATACCTAGAAAGACTTCATTTATTTTATCTTGGGTAAATAATACATATTTAGAGACATATTTTATTACATATGAGAAAATTTTAGTAAAACCCTTTATGTTTGGGCTTCTGAGATATTAAAAGAATGAAAACAATAGTTGTATTTTCTCTAACATCATAAACTAATTAAATCAAAATAAGTTTGCTATAATTTATGTATAATTCTCCTGTTCTCTACACCCCCACTTTTGTCTGATATTTAAAGTAAAACTGAGACAAACAGCTGCTAGATTAGATTATCTACTTTTGTATTTTATTCTTGTTTCCTGAGAGAATGCAATCTAAATTTAATACACAATTCAACATTCATTTTAGTGCCTGCTGAGTATAAGGAAATAGGCTTGGCATGGGGAATGCTCAGAAACCCCAAGATAAGGTCTCTGTACCATGAGAGGGTTCATTATCTAATACATAGACAGGTAAACCAATAATGAGATCAGTTAGATAAATCTCTTGGAAGGGAAAATACCAAATGTATTCTAAGTCCAAATTTCAATTATTTTTGGAATATCTATTATTTTCCTTAGTATTATTTGTTATTCATTTAATGAACTTCAAGAAACCCTATTTTGGGGTAGATATTAAACCACATTCTGGGAATACAGCTGGATAAAAAGAGCAATATAATCCCTTCCTACTTTATCAAGAGTGACAGATATTAAATAGGTGTTTACAATAGAGAGCAAAGAGGGTCAGGACCCAGAAGTATTAGATATTACAGAAATAAACCGGTTTTTAAAAAGATTTATTTATTTATTTATTTTTAGAGAGAGAGCACACACGCTCAGGGGGAGGGGCAAAGGGAGAAGGACAGAGAGAGAATCTCAAGTAGACTCCCTGCTGAGTGCAGAGCCCTACGTGGGACTTGATCCCACGACCCTGAGATCATGACCTGAGTTGAAACCAAGAGTTGGGCATTCAACCGACTGAGCCACCCAGGGCCCCAGAAATAAGCTTTCATATCATGGAAGAACTGATTCTATGTTATTTAAATAAAATACCATTACTGCAAATATTTATGAAAAGGAGGAGTACTCATTACATAACATATTATGGATACTTCATAGGGACAAGTAAAATGTCTGTAATAACTAGATCAAGTTAAATGAGCTATTCAAGTAATACTTATATATAGTAGGCTTTACTCCATGGTAAAATTCTTACTGTTTTTCAATGATGAACCATAGCTTTCCAGGTAAAGTTAAACTTTCTGGCTTACCACGGGGGGCTACTGAGGATTTGGCCTCTGTCTTTTCTGTAGACTCATGTCCTATGATTCCATACCAGTTTCTTCTACCCTCTGTGAAATACTAAACTACTTTTACATAAACTCATCATGTTGTGTCATATTTCAGGTCTACATGCTGTTCATTTACCTGGAGCATTATTTATCCTGCTTATCTTTCAAGACTAAGCACTATGGCCTCTGGGAGCTCACCAGTGACTCTCCCAGTTTGATTTAATGTCCCTTTTTTGTTCACCATCATACCCCGTGCAACTTTTGTCCAAGTTCTTAACGCTATTCTCTTGGTTTACTTCCATATATTATAGGCTCCTTAAAATATGGTTCTATTGTACCTGACTTCGTATCTTCCAAATTCTGTAGTAGATCGCGTAAGTACTTGATTAATATGGATGGATGGAGAAATGAATGGGTGATGATTTTCCATTATCTGTATCAAATATGTGAAAGTCAAAATTAGATATAATTTGCTGAGTTTATCTTGCTTACCATTTCACAGTGTAAATAGAACCCTTCTAAATCTCCAAACCACTGTTTGAAATAATGCTATTCTAGATCTAGGTTCTATGGAGAATTAAATGGCTAAGTGCAGATTCATCTACTCACTAAATACTTATTAAGAAATATTAGGAGATAGACTCTGATTGGATATACTTTACAATGACCTAAGAGCCCTTACTACGTTTTACTGTGGAGAAACTAGTTATCACTTCTGTTTCCATTTGAAGTCCTGCACATTCAGGGAACCGATATGGAAATATATATATTCCCATTACAAAAAGGTGTTTAGATACCATATGTTCTAAGAAATTTTATTCCCTTTTCTAGTAATGCTAGTCTGTTTTCCTTTCACTGAAACTGAAAAATTCAGATTTATGATGTCAAATTCCTAAGATAAAATTAATAATTTCTTTTAAAGGAAAAAAAGGTCAATACTACATGACATTAAATAATCATGTAATAATTAAAGATATCAGGATGCACAGAATAATTTAGAAAATACTTTTTGTATTAACATCCTTACTTATTTTGTATCTTGAAGAATTATTTTTCATATAAGCAGGTATATTAAAAGGAACATATTGTGTACAGTGTGCAGGCTCAGTGTAGGACTTTCTGCACTAAAATTTTGCAATGATATTGGTTAATTGCTAGATTTCAGGCACCTTTCTAACCTTCTTTTTAGTGGGTGTGAAAGGGTTTATTTGTAAGAGATATTGCTACTGACAGAATTTTATCCTTTTCCCCTGGAATCTCAACGGCAATTCCCATGTTAGAGGCATCCCCAGAAAGCTCGTCAAAGGATTTCCACCTACACTCTGAATATCTAACAGGGCTTTGACCCATATTTTTCCCTTATTAAGGTAGCAGCATACACATCATGGAGAAAAATAGAATAAGAACTAGTCTAAGCTTGGAATTTCAAAAAGTTATCTACCTATATGCAAAGAATTGAAGTGGAAACCAAAATTAGTCTTTATTTCTTATTATACCCCTAATAAAAATCTAAATTTCTCATATCAAGAAATCACATCTGGTATCATGAGTGTGGTTTTATTTTTAGTGTTGTAAAATTTATATGTGTATTATCAAATGCAATGAATGTGAATACCAAAAATGAACATTGTATATCAAGAATACTCCTTTGTTTCTGATTTTAGGATGCAGAATGTATTTTTTTTTTTACAAACTACTTTATTGAGGTAGAATTGACACACAAAAAGCTGTAGATAGCTGTAGTGTGGATAACTTGATGAATTTGGAGATAAGTACATATTCATGAAACCATCACCACAATCTATGCCATAAACATACTGCCAAAAGTTTATTCCCACACTCTTTATTATTATTTTTTGTGTGTGATAAGAAGATTTAACATAAGATTTACCCTCTTAGCAAATTTTAAAGTATACCATACAGTATTGTTCTTTAGTCTCTATGCTTTACAGTAGATCTCTTGGACTTACTGATCTTGTATAACTGCAACTTTGTACCCTTTGACTAATACCTCCCCATTTCCTCCTCCCCCCAGTATCTGGCAACCACCATTTTATTCTCTGCTTCTGAGTTTGAGTATTTTAGATTAGGACACAAGGTAGTTGCCTTACTGGTTAAATAATATAGATACTAATAACGGAGTGAAGACTAAGACTTTGAATAGTAATACTGGTAAGATTCTTTAAAATCAAGCAAAAAAATATAGTGTAAAGAATAAGAAAAAATATTTTAAAAATAATTGTATTCATATAAATGATCACATCTGGTATTAAATTTCTTTATCCATCTGAACCATAAAACTCTTTTTTTTTTTTTTTTTTTCCTGTGACATCCAAATACTCATATATAGACCGTGGCTGATTTTTTTTTTTTTTTAAACCTAAACAATAAAAGTGTCTTTGGAATACAAGACTACCTTCAGTTTTTCCTTCTCATTAACTGTCTGACTTGGGGCAAGTTCCTTTATATGTTAGTCACCTCATTTTCTTCCTGATGAATGTGGTATTATAGGCTTCGAGAAAATAATGTGTAATTATTTAAACAAATGTTAATTGTTGTTACTATAGCAGTTGCTTCTTATGCTGTAGTTAATTTGTAGTCAGTCACCCAGCTAACATCCAAGTACAAATATATAAGTGGTGTATTTGTTTTTCTTTTTTAGTTATTCCATAACCTGTATTCATTGTTTTGAATTCCTCCTTCCCTTCTTTCTTGGATTCACCCAAATATGACTTTGAACTGCCCCTGTCCCAACTCTACCAAAATCCCACCCTATCAAAGATACCAGTGATACCACATTTCCAAATTCAGTGCGCCATTCTGATTCCTCATCCTACTTGAACCAGCAGTATCCTGTGATGTAGTTAACCACATCCCTCTTCTTCAAACTTTTTTTTTGGGTTTTCTGGTTTTCCTTCTTCCCAAGTTCCTTCTCATCTTTCCCTTATATTTGTGCTTCTCTGGAGCTCATTCTACAGGCCTCTTTTCTGTTGACAATCATCCCCTCAGTAATCTTATCTGGTCTCAGAGCTTTAAAAACTATCTAGCCATTGATGACTCTCATATTTTTATCTTTAGACTTCAGTGCTTAGTTAACATTTTCACTTGGCTATCTAATAGAAATCTCAAATCTGACACATCCAGACAAAGCTCTTGATCTTCCCCGTTAAAACTTGCTTTGCCCTGAATCCAAGCATCTGTTAAGTACAATTCTGTTCTTTCTATTTGCTCAGGCAAAATAAAATTAAAAAATTTTAATTAAAAAAAGAATATTGGCTTTTTCATATGCCAGTACAATTCTGTATGGAAATCCTGTTAGCTGTACCTTCAAAATATACACAAAATATGATTCCTATAAACCACCTTATGATCCTACTGTGGTTCAAGCCAACCTCATTTCCTACCTGGATTTTTGCCTCCCAACTTGTCTCCTTGCTTCTGCCGTTATAATATTTTTGTAGCCTATTCTTAGCGCCAGAACAAGTCGTTCTAATTTTTAAAAACAAATTAGACCATGCCATTACTCTGCTCTGTGCCCACCTTTATTTTACTTAATTCTAGCTTCCCCAGCCTTCCAGCTTCCTCCCTATTCTTTGAAGATTCCAAGGACACTGGAACAACAATTAGAGAGATATGATGATTGTCAGTAAATGAAAGATGTATTTTTAAAGAGCTTTCAGATTTCTCAAACTAGTAAAATACTCTGGAAACATTTTCTTGAAATATTGTTTTATTCTAGCAACACAGTCATTTGTTCATTTATTTAACATATTTTTGTTTTGTTTTGTTTTTTAAAGATTTTATTTATTTATTTGACAAAGAGACACAGCGAGAGAGAGAGAGAGCACAGGCACTTTTCTCTGTGGCTTGGGTTAAATCAGTGAACAAATCAGACAGTACTGCACCCGTGGGAGTTAATTCTAGCAGGGCAGAACCCATAATAAATGTAATAACTAATTTGTCTAGTATGTGAGAAAGTGCTGCATGCTATGGAAAACCACTGGAACAGAGCGGAGGGGATTGAGACTGGGGGAGAGGAGCATATAGAAAACCCGAGTTGCAATTTTCAGTAGGGTAAACAGGATCTCATTAAGAATGGGACATTTGAGCAAAGATTCAGAGAAGTTGAGAAATTAGCATGGGATGGATCTGCAAGGGTGAGCATTGAGGCAGAGGAGCAGCCATGATAGGGTGAAGGCATAATGGTTATACCACCCATACCCAGTATATTCAAGGAAAGAAAAGGAAGTCCATGTGGGGAGTAGATAATGAGCAAATAAGATATTAGGAATAAGAGATGATGTCAGAAAGCTAAGGGGTGGGAGGGAGGTGGGGGTGGTGCTCAGATGACAGATCCTGCAGAGCTTTGTAGGCCATTGAAAGAACTTTGGCTTTTATTCTGAGTGAAATGGGAAGTCATCACAGATTTTTGAGCACAGGAATGAATGACATTGTCTGACATGTTTTAAAAGCACAACTCTGGTTGCTATGTTGAGAGTACTCTCAAGGGGCCAAGGGCAGAAGCAAGGAAGCTAGAAATAGTGGGTCTATTAAAATAATATCAATGAAACTGTTTAAAATTCTAATCTTGATTAGAATTCTTAGAACGTCAGAGCTAGGTATTTGATAAAAGATCTATATGTATGTTTGTATGTTATTAGCATGCACTTGTCAGTTGTTCTTAAATATTCATGTTAAAATTCTTGTTACTATACTTAGATTTATTGATTTCCTCTCATGCTTTGCATCATTTCTACTCAAGAGTATGAGCATCTCAAAGACAGAAATGATGTCTTATTCACTTTTGTTTTTTCAATGCTCAAAATTTGTTTCTTGAATTAAATTTGAATAGCTCAAATATACCATTAATACACAAAAATTATCCTAGAAAGAGAGAGAGCTAAGGGATAGATTCCAAATAGTAAACCTTAGTCAATGATAATTTAGAGAACACCATTTCTAGAATATAAAAATGTTCATTTCTTCAAATACAAGAAAAGGATTTTATCTGATTACAAAGTCATATGATAGTTTCCTTTTCTATGTTTATCCATTATATTATTACTTTTCACTTCCTTGTTTTGGTAGACAAAACCCCAGTTTTACCTTATTTGAACTTTTGTATCTATTTTAATTTCAAATGATAAAACGTATATATTTACAGTAGTCTTGAAGAATTAGGGAAAAGGACTTCTAGAGTTGATCTGACTAGTGATTTTCAAAGTGTTCTCTGTGGACCCTGTAGGGGTTTCCTTGAGGCTGCCCTAAAAGGGAAGGATAGGCTAGGCTGTCAGAGAACTAAATCTTAAAATTTTGCCCACCTTCTGTAAGAGTTGGTTACTGGCAGACATCAAGTTTCCTACATTGTTTTCTAGACATCATATTGCTTTAATAATTTCATTAACATAAGCGTCTCTTATTGAGTGAATGCTTATTCTTTTGAAAGGGATAATACAGATTAAACTTCATAGCCAAGAATAACCACATGTATTTTTATAACCTCTTTAAAAAAGAGCTTATTGAGGAAAAATATAATTTTGTGTCTTAATAGAAGGATAAGAAAAAACAGCATGAGGGTAGAAATAGTATGTTTAAAACTGGTATTCTAGAGGGATTTTTAAATGATTTTGAAGATAAATGCCAAAGAGGAGTTCCTCAAACATGGAATCTTGGTGCCATCATTGGTATAAGTGGATGTCTCCCAGCAAGACTTACAGCAGTGTATTCAATTAGCTGTAGGAATAGTGGTATGATTAGAATTAGTCTTATGACTGATTTTGGTCAAAAAGGTCATGAAGGTCATAAAGAAAAGGTCACACCTTTTCTCTCTTGGTAATAGAAGTTTATACAGTGTGTTATTTGGTGCAGTTAAAGTAGTTCAGGTGGGAAAGAATATCTAAAAACATAAACAGATGTGTTTGCTTCCTTGAATTTCTGTGATCGAAGACTTTTATCCTCCTACCTGATTTAATAAAAGTTGTATATCATACTATTGACATTTCAACTACTTTTTTGAGAGAAAAACTCTTTTATTCTATTCTTCTTCCATTTGCCAGTGTGATAGTATTCAAATACCTAAGCAGAGTTACTCATATTAAATTTAATTCAAATTAAGAATAGCATTCCAGGATCTCCAGATGGGTTATGTGGAAGTATATAAAGTAAGGGACAAATTTTACTGACCACTGCAATTTACTGACCAATTTGCTGCTTAGCTGGGTAGCTCAAATAGTTGGAAATGGCTAGGACAGCCAGTTCAAAACAAGTTTAAAAAAAAAGTTTAAAAAACAGGCAAGTAAATGATAATATTTAATAATGTAATCATAGATTGCAAAAAAAAGCTATAAAGAAAAGCAAGAGAATAATTAGTGCAGAATTCAGGATCTTGGATATATCTTGATATTAGGCAAAGAAATCAGATTGCAGAGGATCAAGATAATTTTCTATTTCTTTGATGAGTGTATGTAAGGGTGTCTATTTTATTGTTATTTAATCTTAAAAGTATCATTTATTATAATGATTTTTTTTCTTGTCTGATCTTTTGTACTGTACCTGAATTTTAACATGATACCATTTACATAAGAATCAATATAACAATCATTTTCCGTAGATTGTGGGATTTAAGTAGTTGAGATTCCAGATACATAAGATTATTGGGGGTGATTTCTCGTTTGTTTGCTTCTCCCCTCACCTCCCATATACATTCCTAGGTTCTAACTCCTAATTTTTTGTTTTCACTGTGGTCCAGGGATCTGCATTTCTAAAAGCTCCTCCAGGTTATTTTGACTATATATGCATGTTTGAGAACTACTGTATCTTACACTTACACTTACACTTATTGGTAAGAGTATTAGGGAGTGCCAGAAGGATTCTGGGACAAAAGGAGACTGTCTCAGTGGGAATATATACACAATAATTGAAGATCTGAGAAGTCAAATAGGGAGGCTTTCCAGAGATTAACAAGGCCAGAAGTCACTACTAATCCTGGGCCAGAGGGACAAAAGCAAGGAAGTAGTGCTAGAGCTCAAGAACCTGGGTCACCTGGTTGGAGCTGGAGCTATGGAAAAGAGAATGAGAGGAAGTGGAGAAATACCCTACTTCTGTCTTCCTCTTGCATTCTGATCTTTTGTCAGTATCTTCTACTGGCTGACCCTGATAGACCCCTAGGGAGTGCAGCCTTTAGCATTTAGCACTCCTGAAATACAAAGCAGAGCAGGAGGTCAGAAGATGGATCTGAAAACAATCAGGTCTAGGACCTGAACTGATGTCCAGCTAGATGATATTTCTTTTTAATTGATTTGGCTTCTCATATTTTGGGCTGTCTCAATTGGAAATCAGAAATACAGAATTGTTAAAAATCACAGGTGATAATGAACCATTACAACTTGTATTCAAACCCAGCTCTACCCTTACTCATGTGAGACTTTGGGAAAATTACTTAATCCCAATGCCCATTTCCCCATTTGTAAAATGATGAGAGTAATTAACTACCTCTCCACTTCTGAAACTGTATACCAAGAAGGCTAAGCTAACTAATGTGGCCACAAAAGGATATTTTAAATTTTTCAAGGGAAATACCATGATACTCAATACCTGTTTGTATATAGCCAACCCACTAGTTTAAGTTAGTTCATGATTTCAACATTACATCATGCATTATTTCTTTCAATGATATTTTATCTTTACAAAGCTTGATTTTCAGTGGTTATGATAAAAAAACAAATACCACATGAAAGGCAATATGGAAGTAAGTAAGGTTGGTAGTGTTCAATTTGATGCCAAAATTTGAAAAGTTGTACGTTGTCTAACAGGAATACATGTACCTTTAGTAAGTGTGATTAAGAATAAAATAGAAATATTTCTTCTTTAAATTAATGCATATTTCAAGTGGCTCTAAATTATGAAGATATAAATACTTGTTAAGTTGCTTGGCCCTAACTACTTAAAAGCAGAACTTTTGGATATTTATTTTGTCCTGGGGTGTTGTGAAAAAATTACTGAAACTCTAAGGGTGCAGTGAACCAAGGAAGTTAACCTCTCACCTACTTCATAGCATTGTTAAGAGGATAAACTGAGCTAATAAACAATTGAATGATTTTAAAGGTACCTAGCAGGTAATAAGTGCAGTTTAAGTGTCATATACTATAGGGCAAAAGGCATGATCAACAGAATTATAACTATTGCCAGTAGTACCTCTATTACCATGAAAACCAGGAAAAACTGACCTAGGGTTTTTATGTTATTGTTATGGGACACCTTTTAGGACTTCTAGCTCACATCCCCTACTAAGATAAGATACATTAGTGATGCACATGGATGATGTCTGTGAGTGAGGATGGCCATCTTCAAGAATTGCACTGTTCAATAGGGTAGCCACTGGGCACCATGGGACAGCTTACTGGGCACTTGACAAGAGGGTCATGTGAGTGAGTAACTGAATTTTTAATTTTAATTAATTTAAATTAATTAATTAATTAATTAGAGTTAAAAATTGAGTACTTGATTTTGTTATTAGAAATTTTTTTTGATTATTGGAAAAAAAGTGTTTTTGGAGTAACTTGGGCATGTGAATCTACTCTTTCAGCTGTACTTTATGAAATCTAAATACAGATCAAACATTTCTGATGAAATTTTGGCATTTGAATTGAGAATGCTGTAAATGTAAAATACATACTGGATTTCTAAGACTTAATGTAGAAAAAGAGAATGTAAAAGATCTCATTAATAATTTTTACATTGATTAAGTTATCCATAGTGGACATATTCATATAATTGGATACATGCCTATAATTTTTCAGGAGGAAAATTTTTGAAAATGGAATATGTGAATTTAAAATATACATATTTTGAATTGTGGTACATACTGCCACAATTGTACAATTTATAATAATATAGTTTTAATTTTGTTTTGTGACTGTTTTTCTTAATTTCCCAGGATATTGAATTTGTTCAAGAAAGGGAACTTTTCAAAAGAGGTGTGTTTATTTATGTATACCTTTCACTGGTTTGTGAAATGAGTTGGTTCATACTTTTATGCTATAAATATCAGTTAGCATCTTTTATAATTTGACCCATAAATCAAGCCTTCTATAAGGCCAGAACCCGAGAACATTTTCAGATTGATTGGTAATTTGAACAGAGCTTCCTGGGGGGAAAGAAAATACCATGCTGCAAATCCGGAACTAAAAACTCATTCTCTCCTTATTGTGTTGCTGACGTCTTTGTCCCATAATCAACTTTTAGAGGTACAGCAGGTGGCTTAAAGTAAAGTGAGTTAACAATTAATAAGGCTTTTCAAAGCTTTTTGCGTCACTTTTCATTTCCAAATCATTTACTAACAAGTCACCCAAGGGGTTGAAATCAATCAGAAAAATAATCAAACCCCGAAAGCTGTTAAGCAGCTTATTTTAACCAATAATCACTGGTTAAAGTAAATTAAAATAGGTAACTATAATAATAAAGAATGTTTTTAACCTGTTCAAAATGATATTTTTGAGTTTGACAATAGTTTCTATCAAACTCTTGGTAATTTATATTTAGCTGAAGGCAGCAATGAGAGTATTTGAAAGAGAATACTTAACCAGTTTATTCTGTAAATCTCATCAAGTTACTCACTGGCTTAAAACCTTCAGTGGTTTCTTATCTTTTAAGGATAAAATTCAAAGTCCTTTTGTCAGAAGTTGAAAGCCATTTATGAGCCCATCTACCACTCTGTCCCTATCACCTCTCCTTTTATTCCAGTCTGCAGTCCCTTCTGTTGATTGTATCTATAACCCCTTTTCTGCTGCTTCACCTAGTAAACTCCTAGCAAGCCTTCCTTGGCTTCCCAAGTCCAGATCACATTATCTGCCTTGTGTTCCCTCAGCATCTACTTCTTATCTCTTTCAAAGCATTTATTCTATTATAGAGCTTTTACTTGTTTGTCTCTTCTACTACATGTGAATATCTTGATACAAAGATTTTTTTTCAATCCTCATTGTTTAAAACAGTGGTGTATTAAAGGATCTAATAGATATGTGACAATGAATAAATTGGAGAATAAGGCATTTCGTCTGGGAATAGATCAATTGCAGATGGTTTTAAATTCAAAGTGTGATACTTTTCACCCAGAGAAGCTAACTATTGTCATATAACTTTTCTAATTTCAGTTTACTTTTCTACTGCAACAGTAATATAAACCAATGGGAAACATTTTAAAATCAAAGAAAGAAGTAAAAAAATTCACTCATAGTCACCCTAATATAAAGTCTGTAGCTTTTTTACCAGTGGTTTGTATGTTTGTTTGTTTGTTGGATGCTGAAATCTCTGACTATAATTGTTAATTTATTTTTTCCTTCGTGCAATTCTATCAGTTTTTACTTCATATATTTTGAAGCTTTATTATTAGTTGAATAAAATTTAGAATTGCTCCTTCTACCAATCCTCATACTATTAGGTACTTAACTAAAAATTGAAATACTCCTCTGGTACTCCACCTAGTTTATGCTCTTGTCCAAGAGTTTGTGCTTCTTAAATCTTGGTATTTCCTTGTTGCTTTGCATTTTGTAAGGGGTTCAGTAGTGTTCATTAATAGGTAAGTTCTTTCTTTACTTCATTAAACAGATAATGTGTTCATAATTATGCACATAGATATGCTGTATAATTTAGCTTCCCTGCCCTATTAAACAAATGATGTTATCATGTGATGTTGCACTAATTTGGTATGACACTAATGAGATATTTTAAAACTTATTTTCTTTTAAAAATGATGTTTCTCCTACATCAGTTGCTTCATTTGCTTCTTATTCATAAATGTAGGGGTAGAGGAACCTAACTATGTAACTTTCTGGGCAGCATGGATGGCTGATATGGCAAAATTAATTATTGATTCAAAGGCCAAAGCAACCTTCTCTTCATTGGTTTTCTTGTCCAGAAAATCCCCTTCAATTCTGCTTTTCACCTGCCAGAAAAAGATCTTCTCTCTTGTTATCAGTGACCTTTGACTTGTTGGTAGCATTCAAAACATTGTTATTTCTGCATCACTAATAAAATGTTTCAGGTCAACCACCTTGTCAATTTTAGCTCTTCACTTTCCTATCCCACTTGCATTATTTGTGGTTGGGGTGTAAGAGAGGAGTTTCACGGGTTTCTGCAGATATTTTAGGGAAAGGGTGATTCTTGAATCGAAGTATCAGATCTGGATTTTTCTTTTTTCTTTTTTTTTTTTTTTAAAGATTTTGTTTATTTATTTGACAGAGAGAGACAGCGAGAGAGGAACACAAGCAGGGGGAGTGGGAAAGGGAGAAGCAGGCTTCCTGCGGAGCAGGGAGCCCGATGCGGGGCTCGATCCCAGGACCCTGAGATCATGACCTGAGCCGAAGGCAGTCGCTTAACCAACTGAGCAACCCAGGCACCCCAGATCTGGATTTTTCTTTCATCCTTTTAAACAAAGCCTTCCCACAGTCACATCTCAAATATAACTTGTTTTTTAAGGCTCTGTGATGTTCTAACCTCCCATTTACTTCTCAGTAATGCAGATCCTGGTATTCCTACTAACTAGAGGTATATTTGAAGCAAATTTGAAGAGATAGCAAAATTACTCCTACCCCACAGTATCTACTGTTCTCTAGCAAAGGGGTAAATGGGAATGATGATTTTTTGTCCTAGTCCCCTGCTACTAAATTAGAAACTTCCTATTTTGGTCAGAATTTTGCTTCACTCTTCACACATAACCCTCTTAGCCATAAATTTTATAATAAGTAAAGC
Organism: Neomonachus schauinslandi; assembly: GCF_002201575.2. Lineage (NCBI taxonomy): Eukaryota > Metazoa > Chordata > Mammalia > Carnivora > Phocidae > Neomonachus > Neomonachus schauinslandi. The sequence continues at coordinate 31,095,060 of NC_058413.1, read as the reverse complement.
TTTTAGCTTTAAGGAGCCAAGCCTTTCAACTAACTCCAAACTCATAAACTTCTCTCTCAAGTAATTGTTGAAGGTCAATTTTATTTTTGCTAGGTCATCAATTTTCTTATATATATGAGTCATTACTCCCGGACTCTGAGGTTCCCTATGCCATCAGAAGTAGTATAATGCTCTAATAGACTTTCCTTGTAATAACTGACAAAGCCTTAGATGCTTCATATACACTAGGTACCTGGTGCTCCAGGAACAGCATTAGAAGTATGTTACTAACTAGTCTCCACACATGAATTATATTCAACACCCTCTTATGTCAGTTCTTAGGCTTCCTTAACTCTAATGATTTTTTTCTTCTATCCTACATCAGCCATTCATTCATATGATCATACCTTCAATCTCTAATATGTTCATTTCGAAATTCTGCTTTCTGATAATCCACTTTCTGTCCTTCTAGATCCCCTACTGAAATACTCCCTCTGTCCTTCAGTATTTTGATGACCTCCAACCTCTAGTTAATGTCCAATGACTACAATTCTTTTTCACTATTCATCATCCTCTTCAAGTCATTACTCATCTTTTTCCCTTTCTTCCTCTGTCATATTGCCTCACAAAACCCCCCAATTTTTTTTAAACCCACCTAACTCCACAGCTGTAACTGAACTTTATTACAGAAAGGAATCTAATTGTTCTGGCTGGGTAAATTTCAAATTTATTACCACAGATTCATTCAGTTAACTGATACTTACTGAGTATCAACTATGTGGTAGTCATGCTCTGAGTTCTGGGAGTCTATTTGTGAACAAAAATTACAAAAATCCTTTCCTTCACAGAGCATACTTTCTAGAAGGAGGTAAAATATATATTATCAACAAGTGCTAAAGAGAATATATAGTAGGGAATGGGAATAGGAGCGTTGATGAGAGGAAAGGGGAAGTATTGCAATCTTAGCTAACAAAGACGGCATTGCTAATTTCAAAGGGACAATTATGACTGCCAGTAAATTTTCATTTTCTTAGACAACTATTTCCATACCTCCACTCTTATTAAATCTCTAGCTCCTTTTCCCTCTCTCTCTCAGCCACTGACCTTGCCACTTACTGATAAAAAGGATGCAATAAAATATAAACTATTTTGTATTTCTACCATCAGCTCCACCATCTTACCTGTATGTGTACCTACTCACTGTGCTTCCCTTTAGTTTAATGGAGAAGTACCTTTTTTATAAAGAAAGCCTGTACATTCAAGCACTGAATCCCACTCTTTTTTCCTTCTCAAGGACTTTGCTCTTGAAATTTTCCCTTTCCTGCATTATTAGTCTCTCCCTCTCTATGGGACATCCTCACCAGTAAGTAAGCATTTTTAATATCACAATTTAAAAAATTCTCTCTTGACCCCAAATTCCTTTACAGCTTTGCTTCATTTTTCTCTTCCCTTTACAGCAAAACTCCTTTAAAAAGTTGTCCATATTCACTCCCTCCAGTTGTCCACCTCCCATTTGTTCCTTAAACCACTCCTATCAAGCTTTTGTCCTCATCACTTTACTGAAATAATCACTTCTTCCTTTTTAATATAATTCTTTTTCTAGGCTTCTATGACCTCAGAGTCACTTTTCCTTGTTAATACACTTTGTGATCTCCTCCTCTACCAGACTTCTAGTTTTGGAGTGTCTCTGGTCTTCTGTTCTGTCTACATCCTCAGAGTTTGATTCCATGGCCTCTAAGGTCCGCTCTTCCATGATGGCTCTATAATTCATCTCCAGCCCTGAACCTTTTTCCTGAACTCAGTTCAGGTTTAGACTAGTTAGCTATTTGAAATCACCACTTCAACACAGCCAAACCCAAAATACGTTTTCATCCCCACCAAAATCATCATCTATTTCTTGTCTCAGCAGTTGGCACCCAGTTGGTTGGGCCAAAAAACCAAGAAGTCATCCATGATTCCTCTCCCTCACTAATACTTCTTGACTACTCCAAAATATATTTCTAATTCAGCCACTTCTCACCATCTCTACTGCTATACATTTAGTGTAACTGCATCATTTCTAGCCAAGCTTACCGCAAAAGCCATCTGACTCTTCTGTCTGCCTTTACTGGGCTCTGCCTATCCAATTTTATCTTTCTCCAAGCTCTTCCTTGTTTACAGTGTTCCAGCCATACTGTCTTTTCTGTACTGAGGATGTATCAATTTCATTTTCATAGCAGGTGCTTAGCTTTTGCTATTCCTTTTGATCAGAACATTCTTTGTTGTGTGGCTGTCTCTTTCCTGTCATTCAAGCCCAGACATTTCAGCCTTTTAGCTGAAGGCTTCTCCTTCATCTAAAACGGAAGTAACCTCTTTCCTCATCTCCTCTACCATCACTGTTCTCCATTTACCTGTTTTATGTTCTTTATAACACTTACCAGTACCTAGAATAATTCTATTTATTTTGTGTGTGTGTAAATGCTTATTATCTTATTCTCCCTCACTATACTTACAAGTCCTTAAGTGCATGAACTTGTTATCCTTATTTACCTCTTCTCTCTGTTGCCTGGGACATGGGTGATCAGTAAGTATTTGTTTATTGATTGATTCCCAGAGAAGACTAAAACATGAAAGAGCTACCCTCGGGCTCCGTACAGTTGAGCAGACACATGGATTTGAAGAAGAAACTAAAACTTTGTAGACATGGAAAACCTTTGTAAGCAAAGCTAATAAAATTCTTATTAAAATAGGGAAGAATGTGGGGTCCCCAGATTAATGAGAACACATGTTATGCAACTAAAACCTGGAGGAATTATAGATTGTTGGCTGGCAGGCTCACTTCTTACCTAGGCATCAAATAAAAAAAAAAAATCTATAATTTACTTTGGTTGAGCCATAACTATAGGCTATAGAATAGAGATGGCAAATAAACTTGATTTTGAGTGTTAAGGCCTATTGCTTGGTAGTTGTTGGCCCTGTTTCATTTTGTTAACAAGTGTCATGGAGTTAGAAGGAAAACCTGCCATAGGTGTGGGAAGTGAGAGTGGTAATGTAAAGGCCATGTGTCTGGTTTCCGTTATTTGGAATGCATAAACAAAATGGGATATTTCAGAGAGTCGTGATAGGAATATGACATCTGAGGATTTCTTGAATATTTGAGTCCTTGATATTTTTATGTCCTTGTTGGAAAATCAGGCTATAGTAAATCCCAATTAACCTAGACCTGTATTTTCTCTGGCTCAAAGAATATAAAATACCAATCAAAACAAAGCAAAATGATATTAGAAGCTCCCTATTTTGTATATCATAGTTATTTAAAATACTTAAAATAGTATTTCTTTGCAGAATATGGCTATGTTTTTCATAAGTGACTCTTTTTGAACTTATCGTTTAAGGGATAAATATATTACCACTCTTAACTAAGATACCCATTTTTGAAGAGAGTGCATTGCCTAATTTTCTTAATAATTCTTGTAGGTCTTGTAGAGGCAGGAATAAAAAATGTTTGACTGCTATAATTAGATCTTTTTCTTTTCCTACCTGGGCCAGTGGACCAATTTAATAATCCTGCCATTTTTCACCAAAAGTGTTCTAGTCATTGCATTTCAGGAATTGTGTCCTACCTTAATGAAAACCCTAGACTCTATTACTGTTATCATTTTATCCATTACTTTCTAGAACCCCCAGTGAATGCAGTTCTCATCTTTGGGAGTAGCAATAGATACCAAATGAGTCTATAGAAATAAATACCAGACCAACAAAGTAAAATCCCCAAATTCTGCATCTTTCATAGCTTTTAGTTGAACTTTCAGAGTGTTATTTTATAAACCCATCGGAAACAAGTTATTTTTTGCTAGATCATTTTGAAACTTTGGTACCCCTCTTGTATGTCACTTTCTGTCTCAGAAAATATGGCCTTATTTAGGTGGATGGGTAGCTGGATGGATAGGTGGGTAGATGTAAGAGATAGATAGATAGATAATGTCATACATATACATAGTACATATATAAATATATCATCATAGATGGGTATAGAGACAGATACATTGTGTATCTGTGTGTTTGTGTGTATGCATGCACATGCATTAGAACATATGTTAATTATGGCTCTTCCCAATGACCAATGACAGATTGCTTGTTAGAAATTCAGGTAGGAGGGGCGCCTGGGTGGCTCAGTCGTTAAGCGTCTGCCTTCGGCTCAGGTCATGATCCCGGGGTCCTGGGATCGAGCCTCGCATCGGGCTCCTTGCTCCCCAGGAAGCCTGCTTCTCCCTCTCCCACTCCCCCTGCTTGTGTTCCCTCTCTCACTGTGTCTCTGTCAAATAAATAAATAAAATCTTTAAAAAAAAAAAAAAGAAATTCAGGTAGGTACCCCCTACATCACTGGGCAGGAGCACATTCTTATTTCTCTTCTACACTGAAGATACGTGGGACATCATCATCATCATCATCATCATCATCATGGCTATCTACTGTGTACTTTGTGATAGTGTTCTTAAGACTTTACAGTAGGGCTCCTGGGTGGCTCAGTTGGTTAAGTGACTGCCTTCGGCTCAGGTCATGATCCTGGAGTCCCGGGATCGAGTCCTACGTCGGGCTCCCTGATCAGCAGGGAGTCTGCTTCTCTCTCTGACCCTCCCCCCTGTCATGCTCTCTATCTCATTCTCTCTCTCAAATAAATAAATAAAATCTTAAAAAAAAAAAAAAGACTTTACAGTATTATTTAATCTTCATAATAAACTTATTACATGGGTTACTATTACTCTGTATTTTTATAGATAAACTAAGACACAGGTCAAATAACTTTCCAACATCACAGAAAGGTAGTCAGTAGCAGAGCCAGATCTAAACCAAGGTAATCTGGCTCAAGTTTGTACTCTTAACCACTATACTATTAGAAGACCACTTAACAAAGGCATGCCAGGGATAGCAGATTTAGTGCAGATCACTAAACCAGCAGGTTCATACATTTATGTAATAAGTCTTGACTGCCCACCATATTACGGAGATGAGCTAGTGGATAGAAATTTTCCTGTCCTTAAATATCTTGCAGTCTATCAAGAGATGATCAACATGTGAATGACTAACTATGCAATCACTATAACATGCACACCACACACACACACACAACATTTCAGAAAGATGACATTTCCAGGAATGAGATGTAATATAGGTTAGAAATAAAAAATTGGTAATCAAAGTTCCTAGGTCCTATTTGGTATAATCTCTCTGGAGTAAATAACCTTTTATTGGGCAAGTATTGAGTTATATATTATTTCTGCTGAGCCATAACAATATGTTAGCCCATATCTGTATAACAGTGCACACTTTGTCATCCAGTTTAAGTACTATAGTTTCCTTCATATTCAGGACCTTTTTTTGCTATTTTGGCTTCAGGATCATACAGAAGAAAGAGAGTCTTCAAAATATCGGTCTTCCTGTGTTCCCATACATGAAACTTCAGAACTGTATCCACAAAAAGGAAATGGATGTGCAAGTTCTTACAAATTATGAGATTTTATTATTTTTAATGTTCTTGAGTACCTTAATCTATGTCTGACATTTTTTTCTTATTGGCTTATTCCTTCCTTTTTTTATTAGGTTATACCTTATTAGGTATACTTCCTTCCATTTTTGATCTCATAATACCTGACCTCCAAATGCTTTTCCTCATTGACGACTTGGTCATTGTATCTTTTGAAATGTGGTACTCTGAATTGAACATAGTATATGCTGTGACACTCTCCCCCCCTCTCCCCCCAGGAGAATATAGTGACATTCTGTCTTCCCATCCTCTGGAAATAAGCCTTCATTTAAAAAGAAAAGAGAGTGGGGATAAGCCTCCTATTAGCAAGAGTTAATAAAGACAATAATTTTTAAAATAGACTTCTTGCTATTTTAGCTATGCAGTTGATTCATTTTACATTGATAGAACTTATTAGTTATACCCACTTCTGTCAAGTTAGTTGTAATAATCTAAAATGAGACTTTCTATAGTTCATATTTTATTGTCATACCTTTTACCTCTTGGTCTTATAGGCATAGATAATATTGATGAAATGCAATTTAGTTTTGTAGTGAAGGACAGAGTTGCATAAAGACTAAAGCTAAAGTATAGAAAAAAGTTAGTTAAATATATATAGCTTTTTTAAACTTCAGTTTTATGAAAACCTGAATATATGTTTTGATTTATTTATTTTTGTTTTGATTTATTTTTATAGAAAGTAGGATAAGAACTTAGATGCCTCTGAGTTTTGAGGCAATACTATATAATTAATCAGTTTGTATTGTAATTGTATTTCTTCCTGTTAGAAAGCATCATCCATGTCTTTTCAGATTTCCAATATAGTATCTTGTCCGGTTTCTGGAACTCAATAGATGTCCAACTTGTTTTATGGACCTTTCTTAAATTGAACAGTTGTTCAAAGGCTTATTTTTTTATTCTATTTATTTGAGAGAGGGAGAGCATGAGAGAAAGCATGAGAGAGAGCAAGAGCACAAGTGGGGGAGGGACAGAGGGAGAAGCAGACTCCCCCCACCCCAAGCAGGGAGCCCGATGCAGGACTTGATCCCAGGATCCTGGGATCACGACCCAAGCCAAAGGCAGACGCTTAACTGACTGAGCCACCCAGGCACCCCTCAAAGGCTTATTTTTGAAAGAGCTCTATAAGAGTTAATAAAAACAATAATTTTTAAAATAGCCTTCTTGTTATATACATATTTGCATGTTAGTTGCTTGGCCTCATTTTTATCTTTCTTTTTCCTTTATGTTTTTTATTTTGTTTACACATAAAATATGCAGTTATATTCTGACATATTGTCCTTTAATGTGAACAGAATGCATTTTTCCCCTAAAAAAATGCTAAATGCTTTTGAGGGCAAGCGTCAAATAATATGCCTCATGTGCATCTTCCCTAGGGCTCAGCACAGTGGTCCACACATGCCAGTTAGTTTTGTACACTTGAACTCTAAGCTACGTTTAACCACATAGAACCATAAGTTCAGGCCTGGAAAATTTCATGACTTTGCCTAAGTTGCACATCTGCTTGACTCCCTACTGTTGTAACCCCTTTCAAATCTTGTGATCAAGTAAAAGAAGGAAGGAAATTCTTTTAAAAATGTGAAAGTGTTTCATTTGGCCTAATTCTCTAGTATAATATTTTGAATAATATTGCTTTTAGACTATTATTGTATTTCTATTACTATTCACACTACAGTTTATTTTTATTTTTGACCTAAATTACTGCTTAACATATGATAATCCTCATTGATATCTCACCATTTTTCCCATTCATTATAATAGAATTTTTTTGTTCATTGGTGATTAGAGCAATAGAATTAGTGGTTATCTGGACTTTTTTCTCTCAACTACTCAAAAATCAATGTAGACTGAGAACCCTGCTTTAGAATATGCTCTCTGGTGAAGGATCTCACTCTACTGTCATCCCAGATCCTGTGGTTACATGTCACCTAGTTATTGATCAATTCAAAGATCAGTTATATGCAGGAACCAAGAAAAATCATTACGTACCAAGACTTTGTTCTGCATATTAGAGAATAAAGGTGTAAAGGATTACAGTGCCCTTGAAGGCAGTTTCCCTAATATATTCCTTTTCATAACCTGTTCACAGTCTCTTGCAGTGGACCTCAATTCTGAATAGACTTTGGTTCTTCCACTAATTAACCATTTGAACTTGGACAGATTACTGGCTCTCTTTGAATTTTTTCCTTATCTGTGTGATAAGGACTTAGTTAGGCTGTATGATCTCAAAGATTCTGTGTAACATTTAAGTTGTAAATATTGACTATAGATGGATATGACCATATATAAGGGTTGTATATGGAGAAAAGAATCATTCTTACTCACCTGAGAATTTACTTGTAGTAATGCTTTGCATCAATAATAATAGCTATAATATATTGACCAGCTAAAATACAAGTGTCTGTGATTGACAGTGATCAGAGCAATTATTAAATATGTAATAAGCTAATCAAAGACTTAGTGAAATGAATTCTGTATGTGATGGGAGTGAATACAAATTACCAAAGACGGCTGATGCTATAGAAAATGGTGGCAAAACAAAACTGGTATTTTAAGGTTTCTCTATGTTAAGTTCGGGTTAAGCCCTATTTAATGACTCATAGGCAGGTATGATCCTCATTTTCTGCACACTTCCTCTCCCCCTCCCCCTTGTGAATTCCCCAACTTTACAAGGTCTGAATTATCCAACCAAATTAATATCATGTGGAATGTGATGATGAAGTCTTGTACCCTGCTACGGTAGAAGCTCATTTGCTGGCACCATCATAGAAAGGTTAGATAAAGAACTTTTCTTGAGAAAAGCATGAAAGCGTTGGTGAGTAAATTAAATTGTTGATCCTTTAGGCCTTCTCTTCATTATCTTCTATTGGAGTCTAGACATACATGCATGAAGTCCTAAATACAGTATTTGGTGAGCATCCTAATGAATATTATTCTTGTAATTAATAAACTTTAAAAATAAATGTACCTTGTCAATCATAATTTCATCAGCTTCCCTTATTTGGTATTAATGTTGGAGTTCTGTGATTCTCTTCTCTTCTCTGTCTAGATTCACACCCTTGGGAAGCTCATCAAGTCTAATAGCTTTAAATACTATTTCATATTAATATTCTCTCTGGAACTCTAGACTAGTATACCTAAGTACTTATTTGACATCTCCACTTGCATATATAATGAGATCTCAAATTTAATGTGACTGAAGTTGAACACCTGATCTTCACCCCAAACCTGCTTTATTTATAGCCTTCCTCATTCTTCCGGTTGGTCTGGCTAAAGTCCTTGCAGACATCCTTGATTTCACTCTTCTTTTCTAACACTACATCTAGTCCATCAGAAATCCTATTGCCTCTAAATTCACAATATATTTTGAGTACCTAGACTGCACCCAACCTCTACTGATACCGCCCTGCTCCTAACTACTATCTCTTACTTGGACTGCAATAATCTCTTACCCAACCATCTTGTCTCCTCAGTATATTCTCAACACATCAACCATTAATGATCCTTTTCAAACATAAATTAAGGTATGCCACTACTTTGCTCAAGACTCTGCAATGGTAGCTGTTTTTCAAAAACTGAAGCACTTACGGTAGCTTACAAAGCCCTACAATGTGTATCCTCCCCATTTCCTCTCTGCCCCTTGACCACTTTGCTTTGTTCATTCTGGCTTTCCTGCTATTCCTCAAAATTACCATGCATGCCTCTGAATTAAGCCGGTTGCATTAGCTATTTCCTCTGCCTGGAATGTTCTTTTTTTCCCTGCTTCAAGTCTTTGCTCAAACACCATCTTCTCAGTGAGGCCTACCTGACCACTTTGTTAAAATCACAATCCCAGAACTTCTGATCTTACTCTTTCCTACTTTATTTTGTATTTTTTGATGTCACTTATTACCTATTAAACTATATAATTTACTTATTTAAAATGTGTATTATCATCCTCCAACCCCTACAAGAATATCAGCTCCATGAACCAGAATTCTAATGATTCTCAGTAGCTTAGAACAGTGCCTGGAACACTGCATGTGAGGACCACTGTTGTAGAGACTTTATGTACATTATTTCATTTAATTATTTCTGCATGTACAGAGGAAGAAGACTCATAGAGCTTACATAACTGGGCTGAAGTCAATATTTGGTAGATATTGGCACTGAGATTTGTCTGTCTAAATCTTCTGCTCTTTGCCTTTCATACAAAGCAATCAAAAACAAGGAAATAGAATAAATGCATATATATGGATTTATGTGTTATTTCTTTTTTTTTAAGGTTTTTTTTTTTTTAAAGATTTTATTTATTTATTTGACAGAGAGAGAGATAGCGAGAGCAGGAACACAAGCAGGGGGAGTGCGAGAGCGAGAAGCAGGCTTCCTGCCGAGCAGGGAGCCTGAAGTGGGACTCGATTCCAGGACCCTGGGATCATGACCTGAGCCGAACGCAGACGCTTAACGACTGAGCCACCCAGGCGCCCAAGGTTTTTTTTTTTTTTAAAGATGTTATTTATTTATTTGAGAGAGAGATTGAGAGACAGAGAGCACGAGAGGGAAGAGGGTCAGAGGGAGAAGCAGACCCCCTGCTGAGCAGGGAGCCCGATGTGGGACTTGATCCTGGGACTCCACGATCATGACCTGAGCCGAAGGCAGTCACTTAACCAACTGAGCCACCCAGGCGCCCCTTATGTGTTATTTCATGGATAAAACACTTGTATAAGTGTCTACATATAAGAATAAAATATTTTCTATTTTAATATAGAAATAATTGAATAACACTACAATTTAAATATTGTCTTGCATATAAATCACTGTCTCCATCAGTCACTTAAACATATATTGCTTTGTCTTGATATTATTTCAGTAAATATTGTGGCTGAAACAAATTTTATTTTTCCCCTTTCTTTACATGAATATATCCTCTATGCAGTCCATAGTAAGACACTGATATAGAAAAACTTATCCTTCTGATTGTGCATTCTGTTTGATGGATTGTTCAAACCTTATAAGATCTCATTTGTACTCACATTAAAATAAAATTGACTGTGTCAATTAGCATCTTTTTAATGTTAAATATAATACATAATTGGAGCACATCTTTTGGGGGTTTTCAACTTACAGTTTCAAGTCTAGTCCTGGGGTAAGGTAGTATAATTTGAACAATATCCTTTCTGAAAAATGTCTGATAGTCCTATATGAACTAATATAATAAGCCCCCCATTTTTTTGGCATTCTATAGACTTATTGTTCCTATTGCTCTAAGTCCCTGGTTAAAATATTATTATACCTATCACGGGAGATTTACCAGTATATGAATCACTTTGTCTTTGAGATATGTAAATATTTCTAATTTGACACTGTGGGCTAACAGTGGATAACTCAGCTGTGTACAGCTTTAGGTCCAGACAAGGTAAAATGTTGCATTTTTTAAATCTGAAATTTAAGGAGCAGGGCATCCTAAACCACCAGATACTATTTTGGTATAATCTATCACCTTTGTTAACATTTTATTGGATATAAATCATAACATATCAGGTTGCATAGCGACAATATGGTTCACCAGGCATTCTATTTTTACAACTTTATTTAAAACTGACATGTAACTTGCTGTACCTGAAACCCCAAGTGAGCCAGTTATTGGAGTGTAACAAAGTTTTGACGTCAGAGTAGCTATTTATTCCACTGGAAACCATTAGCGATGCATTACCCTTTGGCACTGCTGTGTTTTGCAGAAACATGGTTAAAATTTTATGACTGATTTTGACCAATTAGACTTCTTTCCCTCTTACAACTAAGAATTATATATAATACACAAATGTATACACATGTATGTATATAATATGCATATGCTTTATATTCCCAAGATGTGTAATATATACTTAAATATATGTTTACATGTGTATGTATATATACTTTAACATTATACATAGAAAGCCTTTGAAAAGTTTCTTCTCAAAAGCCAAGTATTATGGTTTTATTTTCTTAACTTTAAGACTGATTACTGTTTTACAGAAAGGCATTACCTACATATTATTATTGCTTTTTTTTAATCACTGTAGATGTGGATACTGATTAGCTGCATAGTTGTGTCATGTTTGTTGGCATTATTGCTGTTGCTTTTATTTTAAGAGGACTCCTTAGCGTTTCATTTGCTTAGTACCAATTGTAGATTCTTTGGAAGTGTTGGGGTAATACCGTGTTGTACAAATGTAATATAATCAGTTGCAGACAGGTTTTCCTCCTGTGTAAGTTTATCTATTTTTCCCCCTGAAGATACTAAAATACGTGCTGTGCATCCACCCATGGAGTTAAAGTCCCTTGACTCCTGAACCAGCCAAGCACCAGCTTATATGCCAAGCTCTGCCAGTGCATTTCAAATTAGATCTGATGGGAGAACCACTTGGAATTAAGAAGAGAAAAGTTTTTGAGTTTTTTATTTAATGACCTAGCTGCTCTTAAAACGTGTAAAACTTTGCCACACTTGTGTTTGTGGAATAATTCAGTTGTGTCAGTTAAGGAAATACCTGCATTTAATCTGAGAAAAGAAAGTTAATTTTTTCAAAGTCCAAGTGTGAAACCTCAAATTCAATAATCATTATCACTATTATTTTTAATGTGTCATCTACTTATTACTCCTCACATATTATTGAATTGGTTTTTTTATTATTATGTTATGTTAATCACCATACATTACATCATTAGTTTTTGATGTAGTGTTCCATGATTCATTGTTTGCGTATAACACGCAGGGCTCCATGCAGAACGTGCCCTCCTCAGAAAATTCAAACACCATTATATGTAAATTTTTTTAAAGATTTTATTTATTTATTTGAGAGAGAGAGAATGAGAGAGAGAGAGCATATGAGAGGGGGAGGGTCAGAGGGAGAAGCAGACTCCCCGCCGAGCGAGCAGGGAGCCCGATGCGGGACTCGATCCCGGGACTCGATCCCGGGACTCCAGGATCATGACCTGAACCGAAGGCAGTCGCTCAACCAACTGAGCCACCCAGGCGCCCCCATTATATATAAATTTAACAGGAGAGCTCCAAATTGGTAACCCTTTCAGCACATTATATATTGTTTTCAATTCCATCTTTTCCCCCTTGAAATCCACCAAAACGCTTTTGAGGTGGAAAATGTGTAAGATGAGTTCCAACTCCAAAAGTATATTTCTTACAAAACATCCTAGTATTGCACATTGGTTAAAAGTAGAGGCATTAGAAACAAAGAGTAGACAGGATTAGAATCTCAGCCTGCCACGACCTCTTATAGTGAACAGGTTATTTTAAATTCTGAGTCAGTTTCCTGACCTGTAAAATAGGTATAATAACCTCAAAGATTATTGTCTTTATAAGGATTAATTGAAATAACAAACATAGTGTCTGTTTCAGTGTCTGGCAATGTCTTAGTTCAATGTCTGGCAAGTAGGAATGACTCTATAAAAGGTAGACTTCATTGGTGCTGTTGCACTCTTGTCTGCTACAGACAAGGCATAGCACCAGCTTTAGAGCCAGCCTGCCTAGGATGGAGCTCCAGGAGCTTCAAGAAGTGCTCAGCTCTGCTGCCTCGGATTCCCCATCTGTAAAATGGGGGAATACAGTAGTACCTACCTCAGGTGTGTTTGAAGATTATATGCTTTAATACAAGGAGAGTACTCAAAACAGTGCCTGCCACATAGTAACGGTTCAATAAATATTAGCTATCATTATCCAGAAATTACTGAATATGAATTTCCTGGTATTTGAGAATTTTTGTGGTGTTGTTTTTTTTTAAATCCAGCCCTGGTATTTTATAATGATTAAACAGGCCCAGTTATAGAAATGATTTTCCCAAAGACAACACAGCATTTGTAGACATTTTGACATCCAGCCCACCAATCCTGTAAATAGCCTTTCAATAAATATTTATTGTAAAACTCAAACACAAATGAAATAACCCAAATAATTGACACTAAAACTCAGATGAATTCATTTTAGTACTTACTGCAAAATCATGTTATTTCATATTTTACTGTTGTTGTACTTTGTAAAGTTGAGATATATAGCCTTCCAGGAAATCTAGTTATGCTGGCATGAGGTCAGCCTGGTTAATTCCGATTCAAGATTGATATTTGGATTATTCCTGTTCTTGAGTATACAATAAGTTTTTTTTAATAAGGCTGATAATTTCAGTCTGATGATACTTGCCAGTGACCTAACCATTCATATTGGTGATACAGATGCTAGATCTCTGTAATTCCATTTGTTTGCTGCCTCCTCTCCCTCTGGGGTAGATGCTAAAACTAGAGCAATGAATAGACTTTCTCTCCTGGCATGCCATTCCACCTTAAAAAAAAATGTATACATAGCTCAAGAATTACTATATTAAGAAGTTGTTGAATCAGTTTCATCAGAGAGATGTGCAAACAGATGCCCTGAATCAACCTCTCAAAACTATCTATAGTAATACTTTGACATCTTGGTCTTAGAATTAACTTGACCTGAGTTTAATTCTTAGCTTTACTGGTACAGCTATGTGACCTTGAGCAAGTCACTCATCAAATATTTATTGAGCATCCATTCTGCTTCCTATTAGTGTGCTAGATAATCTTAGAGAGAGATGTATGAGAAAAATATTCTCTAAGCCCAAGTTTCAGTAACTGTAAACTAAGGGTAAAAGTGTTTACATTATATAATTTATAGGATTGTGATGAAGGTCAAAATGTAATCATCTAAGTTAAAACATTCTGTGAATAATAAAGCTGTGTCCTGTTACTTGCTGTGAGATCTTTGAGAGTAGGGACCATGTGTTATCATTGTTACCTTAGTATCTAACATAGTACCTGGCACAAAGAAGTATTCAGAAAATGATAGCAGACTGATTTTCTTAAAAATATCATAAGCATTTATCTATGCATAGAAGAATATTAACATCTCAAAATTGATTAAATCTATTATGGCCAACAACTGGTATTATTAAGTACCCAGAGCCACATTAGCCTCCAGATTTTAGGATAGTTTAATTTATATGTCACATATATAAATATATTGAATGGTTGAAAATATATTTTGTACCTGACCCTAATAATAATCTTTGAATGATAAAATCTACTTAATTGGCATAGTACTCAACTCCTTAAAATCCTTTTAATTATTTGGACACTATATGTTTATTAATATTATTAAATGGATTAGAAATACAAACTTTAGCATACTGGATGGCATTTAAAAATCTTTCATGTAATATATTTTAAGTTAATAATGTAGGAAGTAAAATCTTGTAGACCAGAAAAGTGTTAGTGTTAGGCAACATTAATCTGACCCCACCCCCCCTCCAAAATTAGATCCTGGGGATTATTTTTTATATCGTATTTCCACATTTGAACCTAATTACCCTGGCACCATTTTGCAAAATAACAGCACTCAAGATATATCTGAACTAAATCCATGCTTGGTTTGGGAGATTATCCTCTGCTAATATATACTTGAATATTCTTTTAAAATGAGAAATGATACATAGTAGTTACAGAACTAAAACTCAGCAACTAAAAGGTACAGAAAGTTTTTTTTGAGAGAGGTCACTGGAAAATAGTATGGCTAAAAGAAATTTCCTTCTGACACACGCCCAGCTAATTAATTTGCGTTTACACAGGGAATAAATTTTTCTTACTCCCACTGAACTTAAAAAAGCAATGAAAATTCACTAAAATTTCACACTATCAATTTTAATTTTTAATGAACTTTTTTTTTAAAGAGACCAGAGAGGCTGTATTTTCTTTCCCTTTGACTAAAACCATTAGCTATTTGCCATAATCTTCTTGCTATATTATATAATGACCACACTGAGTTTCTAAGCAAATGAGAACCACCAACAGGGCAAAAGTTTACACGGTTTCTTCTCTGGATGCATCATCTTATTATTTTTTTTTTCTGGATGCATCATTTTAATATGCTAGTAGTTGTCAGCAGTGTTGCCCAGTGAGTATTCAAGACTACAGGAAAAACATGATATGCCTTCTAGAGCATCAATTTGACTTGTTAAATTAAACATGGTTTTATAATTAAGCATTATTTTATATTAAAATGAATACAGATATCAGGGTGCCTGGGTGGCTCAGTCATTAAGCGTCTGCCTTCGGCTCAGGTCATGATCCCAGGGTCTTGGGATTGAGCCCCACGTCGGGCTCCCTGCTCTGCGGGAAGCCTGCTTCTCCCTCTCCCACTCCCCCTGCTTGTGTTCCCTCTCTCGCTGTGTCTCTTTCTGTTAATTAAATAAATAAAATCTTAAAAAAATAAATAAAATAAAATGAATACAGATATAGAATAGATAAACAGGTACATTAATTTAAACATTAAGACATCAGCTTCATAATCTGAATTTTGAGCTAATGACTACTCTCTTCATTTGAAAAACATGCTGACTTTCATTATAGATCTTTTTTTCCTTCATTTTAAAATACTTGGTTGTATTTAGTGATTTTTATTTATTTAAGCTGAATTTGAGGTGCCATTTTAAAGTCCATCCATCAAAAGATACTAGGGTAGGAATTGGTAATTTCAGATTTACCAGAATTAGGGCCAGTTGATACATGAAGGCAGGTTAGTGAGTGCCCCCATACACTTCCCTCTGTGTGCGTGACTTTATTACTTACCACCAGTAAGTGGAATTTCTCTCTTCTCTCTGCAAGGGGTGACATATACACCTACTTCCCAAGCTTCAGTGTTCTAACAGCTGCTGTCCTTTGTCTTATGTAGCAACCGTTGTCCTTTACCATAATAGTAAGCATTTAATTTTTCCCACTCATTTACTTCATGTTTGTTGTATATACTTAGTTTACAAAAGCTATCATCAGCCTCAAGAATTTACCATTCCTCGTGGTCCTGATAAAATGCCTAAAGCTCTTTTCTTTTTGGCTGTATCATTTCACCTTAAAGAGGGCTATGAGTGAGAATACCTCCGGAAAATCCCCAAAGTGTAGCATGCTTGTCTTAATGTTGATTCTTTAGGTCAGTAGTAAAACAGCCATAATTTGTAAACACTCTCCAGATGATTGTGATATTCACCCTTAATTAGAGACCTCTAGATTAAATCATCTGGCCCCTTCAGACTTGATTCAGGCAGTCATCCAAGCATTCTGCATCAACAATGCCAAGCATTCAAAACTATTAATGTTTAAGTCGTGTTATTGTATGCAGTATAAATATTTACTATATCTTTCCTATTCTTAGACAATTACAAAAGCTCTCTCTCCAGCCCTGACCTCTCTCCTTAGCTTTAGTACTGCATGCTCAAGTGCTTGATGGATCTTGCCAATTGGATGTCAACCTAGTGATATCCTCTCATAGGTGTAGTTGGATTTGGTATGCTCATATTTTGTCAATTTTGTTATTTTTTTAATTTTGTCCATGAGAGAGCTTGGCCTTAGTTCTTTTTTTTGTAATATCTTTGTCAAATTTTATACCAGGGTTATTCTGACCTTGTAAATTCAGTTGAAAAATGTTCCCTCTTTATTCTCTGGAAGAGCTTATTAATATTAGTGGGTTTCTTGTTTATATAATATTGACATTATGTAAATGTTTAGAAGAATTCATAATAAAGCCATCAGACTTGTTGTCTTCTCTGTGTGAGGCTTTATAATTATAGATTTAATTTCTTTTTTAAAAATTTTTTATTGTTATGTTAATCACCATACATTACATCATTAGTTTTAGATGTAGTGTTCCATGATTCATTGTTTGTGCATAACACCCAGTGCTCCATGCAGAACGTGCCCTCTTTAATCCCCATCACCAGGCTAACCCATCCTCCCACCTCCCTCCCCTCTAGATCCTCAGTTTGTTTTTCAGAGTCCATCATCTCTCATGGTTCGTCTCCCGCTCCGATTTCCCCCCCTTCATTCTTCCCCTCCTGCTATCTTCTTCTTTTTTTTTTTTCTTAACATATATTGCATTATTTGTTTCAGAGGTACAGATCTGAGATTCAACAGTCTTGCACAATTCACAGCACTTATCAGAGCACATACCCTCCCCAGTGTCTATCACTCAGTCACCCATCCCTCCCACCCCACCCCCCACTCCAGCAACCCTCAGTTTGTTTCCTGAGATTAAGAATTCCTCATATCAGTGAGATCATATGATACATGTCTTTCTCTGTTTGACTTATTTCGCTCAGCATAATACCCTCCAGTTCCATCCACGTCGTTGCAAATGGCAAGATCTCATTCCTTTTGATGGCTGCATAATATTCCATTGTATATATATACCACATCTTCTTTATCCATTCACCTGTTGATGGACATTCTTGACTCTTTCCACAGTTTGGCTATTGTGGACATTGCTGCTATAAACATCGGGGTGCACGTACCCCTTCGGATCCCTACATTTGTATCTTTGGGGTAAATACCCAGTAGTTATAGATTTAATTTCTTAATGGTTTTAGGACTGTTTTACATTTCTTCTTAGGTCAGTTTTAAATGTTAGGATTTTTCTGGGATTTTTTTTATTTGTTCTAAATTTCAAATTTATTTTCACAAAGTTGCTAACAATTTCCTCCTGTTACATTTTTAGTGTCCATAGGATCTGCAGTGACATGTTCTTTTTCATATCTTATATTAATAATGTGTGTCTTTTCCCTTCTTGATCATTGTTATAAGGGGTGAAACAATTTTCTTAGTATTTTCAAGGACGAAATTTTTGGTTTTTGTTTAATTCGTTCTATTGTATATTTTTTTCTATTTCTATAATTTGTTTTTCCTATTTGGAATTTCCCACCTCTTTTTAGGAATTTAATTTGCTGTTGTTATTTAATTTGTGAAAACAAACGCATAGATCATTGGTTTTCATCCTTTTCAAATATGCACATTTAAGTATGTGAATTTTTCTCAAGTGTGGTTTTAAAAATGTATCGCAAGTTTTGATGCATTTTCATCGGGTGTTTAGTTTAAAAATATTTACTTATTTTCATTTTTTCTGGATTATTTAGAAGTGTATTACATAACTTCCAAACATTTGGGGACTTTCTAGTTATTTTCCTATTATCAATTTCCAATTAAGTTCCACTGTGTTTAGAAGATATATTCTGTATGATATCAGTTCTTTGAAATTTGATGAAACTAATCTTACAGTCCAGCATATAGTCTATATTTTACATATTCAGTGTACCTTTAAAAATATGTATATTGTGTAGTTTTAGAGTGGGGAGTTTTATATATCAATTATATCAGACTTGATAATTGTGTATTTGAAGTCTTCTATATCTCTGCTTATTCTGTATTTACTAAGAGTGATATTTATTTTATTTATTTAAGCAGGCTCCATGCCCAGCACAGAGCCCAACATGGGGCTTGATCTCACAACCCTAAGATCATGACCTGAACCAAAACCAAGAGTCAGACGCTTAACCAACTGTTCCACACAGGTGCCCTACTAAGAGTGATATTTAAAAATCTACCATTATGGGGTGCCTGGGTGGCTCAGTTGGTTGGGCATCTGCCTTCTGCTCGGGTCGTGATCCCGGGGTCCTGGGATCGGGTCCCCCATTGGACTCCCTGCTCGGCGGGGAGCCTGCTTCTCCCTCTCCCACTCCCCCTGCTTGTGTTCCCTCTCTCACTGTGTCTCTCTCTGTCAAATAAAAAAATAAAATCTTTTAAAAAAAATCTACCATTATGATTATGTATATCTGCTTTTAGTTCTATCAAGTTTTACTTACATATTTTGAAGTTTTATTATTAGGTATATACAGATTTATAATTGACATGTCATATTAGTGGATTTGATCCTTTTATTATGGTAAAATACCTCTTTTATTTCTACTACTTTTTTTTTTTTAAGATTTTTATTTATTTATTTGTCAGAGAGAGAGAGACAGAGAGCACAAGCAGGGGGAGAGGCAGGCAGAGGGAGAAGCAGGCTCCCCGCTGAGCAAAGAGCCCAATGCGGGACTCAATCCCAGGACCCTGGGATCAGGATCTGAACTGAAGGCAGCCTCTTAACCGACTGAGCCACCCAGGCGTCCCTCTACTACTGTTTCTGTCTACTGTATTTGATAACCTTTCTTTTCTATAGCAATTACATGACATTTTTCCCCTTTTACTTCTGTGTCTTAACACGTATGTTGTTATTTATAAGCAGCATATGGATTTTGAAAATCTTTACTTTGAATTTAAATATTTAGTCTAAGAATATTTAATATAATTACTGTTATATTTGGGTTTTATTCTACCTACCTACCATTTTCTTGTTTGTTTTCTACCTGTCTAATCTATTCTTTGTTCCTTTTTTTTCCTCTTTTATTGTTTTCTTTTTTTGTTATTATTCTGTCTTCTCTCTCTGGTTGCCATATGTTATATATTATTTTACTGTTCTTTCTAAGGTTACTCTGGGGTTCACAACATGCATAATTTCCTATGAAAATCTAATATAAATTGGTACATTAATCTCTTTCTGGACATTGGAGTTGTAAGGACTTTAAAACTTGTTAACTACACTTACCACACTCTTGCCTCTTTTGTTACTACTGTATATTTAACTTTACATATATATTAAAGCCACCAGAAATTTTTATTTCTTATACAGTCAATATTCATCTAGATTTACTGATATGTTTATACATTCCAGTGATCTTCCATTTCATCATGCATTTTATTTCAACTTGAGATTATTTTCCTTCTGCCTGAAGAAAATCATTTTTAGTATGTCTTTTAGTATGGGTCTGCTAAAGGTGAATTATCTCAGTTTTCTTTAACTGAAAGTATTTTTATTTCCCTTTCACTTCTGAAAGAAATTTGTCAGTCTTTTGGCTTTCATCTTTTCAGTTCTGTTTCCCCTAAGAATGAAGTATATCTCTTTTCTCTGACTGTTCTTAATATTTTAATTTCCCTTTGTCTTCACAAATTGTGCTATGATGGTCCTAGTTTTTATTTTATTTTCTTTTGTTTTTTGGGGGGGGGATTTGTTTATGTATATATCCTCTTTGGAGTTTATTGTGCTTTTTGAATATGTGGCTTGGAATTTTGAATCATTTTGGAAAGCTCTTGGTCATTATAAACATTGTTTTTACCTCATTTTCTCTCTCCTTTCCTTTGGAATTCCAGTTATACATATGTTAGATTTCTTTACCATGTTACCTGTCTTATGCTCTGCTCTGTATTTTCCAAATTATTTCCTCTGCCTTTTTTAATCTTAATACTTTCCACTAAACTATCTTCTATGTCACTAATCCTTTCTTGGGCTATTTTCTAAGCTAGTCTTAAACCTACCTATTGAATTCTTAATTTCAGTTATTGTGTTGGTCTGTTTTCCATTTGGTCTGATTTTCATTTTACTATTTTCTATAGAGGCATTTTGGGGTTCAAATTATTTAACTAACCTTTCTTTTCTTAAGCATATTAGTTATCTTAAAGTCCATTCTAATAACTTTATTCTGTATCCTGTAGTCTATTTCTATGATCTGTTCATTAAGGTTGGTATTTGGGCTTATCTCTTGGTCTATCTAGTAATTTTTTATTTGATTTCACACCTTGTTTTTGAAAAATCATGGAACTGTTTTGAAAGTCTGAAAGGTATCTTCTTCCAGATGTCATTTACTGTAGCTTCTGGTGAGCAATTCATCTAATACCATATCACCTTATTTCAGTATGGATTGAACTGATTGGAAACCATATTTCAGTCTTTGTGTGACTTATTTTGGTCTACCTTTCACCCAGTTTTAGCCCTTTTGGATCTCAACTGAAATTCTGGGGTTATTACCTGGTCATATCCACTTGATGGACTGTAAACTTAATCCTTGTCTCCTTCATCTTATGAGGTTGCTGAAAGTTCTGCTCAGTTTCATAGCCTCTTAGCTTCCACTTGCAAATAAACAAAGGCCCTCAGGGGAAGAACTGTTCCAGTGTCGGGCTCACTTGTTTGCACTACCCATTTATCTCCTCAAGTCTTAGCTGTTTTTGTAGCTCTCTGATCCCTTCAAACAGATAATTTTAATTATCCAGGTTTCCTGGGTTTTTTTCAATGGAAAAGTTGTTCTCATCAATCTAAACTGCTATAGACAGAAATGGATATTTTCAAATATATTGATTAGATTATCCTCTGGAATATAAACTCTGCAGTCATTGGGATTTTATGTTTTATTTACTTATATCACAGGTGATATAGAACAGTGCCTGACATTTGGTAGTTGCTCAGTAAATATTTATTTGTTGTTTGTCTTTGTAACTGAGCCCTGGACAGTCTAATTTCTGAGCTGGCTATGTATATAATACTCACAGTAGCCATAGGACTATAACGTATTAATGAGTGGAAAACTTATGAGGCCTGCTAAGCTGTTATTCCGGAACAGGGGGCTGTTACTCCAGCTGAAAGAGTTACTGAGAGATACAAATACAATTACATTTATCATTTCTAATGTACATTATTCTAAAATGTACATTATGGGGGCGCCTGGGTGGCTCAGTCAGTTAAGCGTCTGACTTTTGATTTTGGCTCAGGTCATGATCTCAAGGTTGTGAGATCGAGCCCTGTGTCAGGCTCCCTGCTGGGCATGGAGCCTGCTTAAGATTTAAGATTCTAAGAAGCCTGCCCTCTTCCTTCCCTCCCCCATTTCTCCCTCTCTTGAAAAAAATGTACAAATGTGTTGTGAGTGAATGGTTAAGTCAGTTTTTAAGAAGTATTTCTTGAAGGGAAAGACAATGGTCAGTAAAAACAATGCTATCAAAGATTTTGAGCAAATTATACAAAGCAAAAATAATGTCTTTTCATTCCATCTCTACAGTATATGGAAATATTCTTTGAGCAAGGTGATCTTTGAGCAAGGGTATCAAATATACAATCAAATCAAATATATACAGTATATGGAAATCTTTGAGTGAGGGCATCTTTTAATATCTAAGTGATCATAATTAATATGAAAATCAAAATATCCTAGATTATATATAAATATGTCTGCAAAGAGCTCTATGTGGTGTGGCAAACATAAACATATCAAAAAGTGAACAGTTCTCAACATCACTTCTCATTAGGGAAATGCAGATCAGAACGATGGTTAAATATCACCTCGTACCTGTCAGAATGAACAACGCAAGAGACGGTAGGTGTTGGCAAGAATGTGGAGAAGGGGGAGCCTCTTGCACTGTTGGTAGGAATGCAAACTGGTGCAGCCACTCTGGAAAGCAGTATGGAGGTTCCTTGAAAAGTTAAAAATAGACTACCCTCCAGTCCAGCAATTGCACTACTAGGTATTTACCCAAAGAATACAAAATTACTATTTCAAAGGGATACATGCACACTGATGTTTATAGCAGCATTATCTGCAACAGTGAAATTATGAAGACAGCCCAATTGTCCATTGACTGATGAATGGATGAAGAGGGTGTGATTGACATACACGCACACACATACACTCACACACACAATGGAATATTACTTAGCCACAAAAAATGAAATCTTGCCATTTGCAATGACATGGATGGAGTTAAAGTATTATGGTGGGTGAAATGGGTCAGTTGTAGATAGACAGGTACCATATTGTTTCATTCATATGTGAAATTTAAGAAACCAAACAAATGGGCAAAGAAAAAAAAAAGAGATGAGGGGGCAAACCAAGAAACAGTCTCTTTTCTATAGAGAACAAGTGATGGTTACCAGAGGGGAGGTGGGTGGAGGGATAGGTGAGATAGGTGATGGAGACTAAAGAGTACACTTATTTCTACGAGCACTGAGTAATGTATGGAAGAGTTGAATCATTATATTGTACACCTGAAACTAATGTTACACTGTATGTTGACTAACTGGAATTTAAATTAAAACTTTAAAAAGAAAGTTAACAGTTTTCAAACTATAATAGGCATGGTGAAGTGGAAGGAGAAATATAGCCCAATAGAGGCACATCAAAGAGGTTGAAGAAAAAAATTTTTGGTCAAAAGATCACAGCCAGTATGACCTGCATTTGCTGAGCTTGAAGGAAATCCTTGTCATTGCTTCTAGCTCTTAACTGGCATCATAGTGACCAAATTGTAAGAAGATTATCTAAGGGAAGAAAACAACTTGGAGCTGGGGGAGAGGGGTAGCATTTATTAAGGGCTTTTCTATGCCTACGCATCTTAGTAGGTGTTTTCATGTATATTAATTAATATACTCTTCACACAAGCTCTGTGATATTGGAACTGCTCTGTTGTTTGCATAGTACAAACGAGGAATCTGGCTTCAGAATTATTAGATGATACACAGTTAGAAGAATGAGTATGTTATATGTTCAATCGTAAATACACAAACAAATCAAATACTCTTACATCACCAGCCTCAGTATATATTAGTGCACTGTAGTCCTTTATAATAAAGCAGACCAATAATTTGTATTCCAAGTGCAGATGACTTGCCAGAGTCAAGATGAACAATGCTCATCATAGTTAAATTCAAAAATAATTAGATAAAGAATTAGAAAGCTAATGATCTGATTCAGTCTGAGACCAGAACTTGTTGAGGTATTTCTACCATACTCAGCTGCATTAAAGGGGGAAAACTTAAACACCGTGAAATACAGGGAACTGAAACAGAGAAATTAAATAACTTGTCCAATACCATAGGATCGGTAAGTAGCAGAAATCTTCTTATTTCTTAAGAAGAAATAAACCATCTCAGTGATTTATCTAAGTTTGTGCATATACCTTTCTATATCGTGTGCTCTTGTTCATTTTTATATTCCTGTGTCCAGCACCTAGTAGATAATCCTTATTCAGCAAATATTTTTGAGTGCTAAATCTGCAGACCTATAGCTATGAAGAAATGGCAAACATTAAAAACAATTAAAGTATTTTAATTAAAAAAATCAGACAAACTAGGCAGATTTGTTGATCATGACAAGATCATAATGGTAAGGAGTGAGATCTGAAGTGGTATTAAATAAGTAAAAAGTTGAGAGGTGTTACAGTGTATTGGTTGAGAACAGAGACTCTGTAGCCAGACTAGCCTGTGTTTGCATTCTAATTCTACCCTTACTAGTTGTATGACTTTTACCCTCTGTACTCGTTTCTTCATCTGCAGATTGTGGGCCATTATGTGACCGACCTCATAGGGTTATCAGGAGAATGAAATGATTTGATAAGTATAAAGCACAGGGTCTGGCACACAGAAAGTACCCTACAGTGTTTGCTCTTACAATTGCTCAAACTAAATACGTGTTTCATCCACTGTTTTGGTTCCCTATGAATTCTTTACTTGGGAAGCCTAATGCAGTGGTAAAAGCAGCCATGGCCCTTGGTTTGTGCCTACAGATCAATAAAATTTAATGACTGGAAAATAAGTAGTACATTGGGATTTACATGAAATAATGTTGATGATAATGTAAGAAGGACTTAGAACCACAGTAAGCAGACCAACCTCCTAAAAAAGAGTTATTTGTATTTTGCTCTTCTTATCCTCTTATGGGATGTTATCACACAGGTATGTCCCCAAGTGCACACACGAAATAAATGATTGAGGTTTATGATGAAGTGAACCCTGGATTTGGGTCACTTTAAGTTCAGTGAAACAAACTTTAAGTGTCTGGGTACTACTGTTCCTGGCAGCTTCTTAAGAAATGTTAGTTCTTGGGGTTCCTGGGTGGCACAGTCAGTTAAGCATTGGTCTCTTGGTTTTGGCTTAGGTCGTGATCTCAGGATTATGAGATCGAGCCCTGAGTCGGGCTCTGCACTCAGCACAGAGTCTGCTTGATGTTCTCTCTCCCTCTCCCTGCCCCTCCTGCCTGTGTGCTCTTTCTCTCTCTCTCTCAAATAAATCTTTTTTTTTTTTTAAAGCTCCTTTAAAGGGGGAAAACTTATGCTTTACATTGCTCTGCTTGTCACCCTAGTTCATATGATCCATGTTTATTATTAGTCCTCACTTGATGTGTTGGTTTTAGTGACTGGGTCGGTTCTAATTACATCTCTAAACTTACTGTCTTATGCCTGACTCTAACCATATTCCTGCCTAGGACCTCAATTCCTTCACAACTAGATGACTAGTTCTTTTTAGGAAAAGTCTGGCCAACAGTTAGAGCCCTCCTATTTGCTGCCACATTTACTTGATGTTAACTCGTTCCTGACACATTGCTTTCTTACCCCCTACTACCACCTGCTACTCCCTCCCAGATGATCATATATTAGCTCTTACCAGACCCTATGGCACAGACTCCTTGTTGGTCTCTGCCCAGATTTGTATTTCTGGTATCAGAACCTAGCCCCTTAGTCTACCTCTGAATTCTAAGATCAACCATCACACACCACTGCATGTTTCTTGTGATGCCTGTAAGAGGAAGCTGCTCTGTAATGTGAAAGTCTCACTCAGTAGAAGGGAATCTAGGGGGAATTTTTTTTTTCTCCTTCCTACTTTCAGTTCACTCCTAAATACAGAGAAGGTGGCATATATTGTTTGCAAAAATGCCCACTATAATTCTTTTCTTTTCTGTACCCCCTTGTAAGATATCTTTACTACTCTTTTTATCAAGAGGTGAAATCTGATTTTACAGCCCTTGAGTCTGAACTGAACTATGGGCTTGCTTTGGCCAATGGGATATTAGAAAATGGGGCATAATTGGGAACTTGAAAGTACTTATGTATTGATGTTGGCCTACCTTGCTACTTTGGGAACTAGACCAGTCGGTGTTAAAGCTTGGGCTAGTTAGCTAGATGCTAGAGACACATGGTCCAATTACCAGCTTTACCCCAGCCAACTTCCCAACGTGTAAGTGAGGCCAAATGAGACCAACTAAACCTCAGTCACCCACTATCAGAAGAATTACCCAGTTGAGCCCAGCCCAAATTGCTGATGCACAGAATATGAGCTGATAAATGATTGTTGTTTTAAGCTACTAAGTTTTGGGGTAATTTGCCAAACAGCAAAAGTTAGGTGATTCAGAAAGGATCAAGACCATCATTATTAATCATTTTCATGGACCATTTTTATGTTTTTTGTCAATTGTGTATGTCTGAATTCCATAATTGTTTACTATGGTAAAATTCATTACTGTACTTGAGGATAGAGGTATACAATGATGTAAAGCATTTTTTTGGTATTACTGGTTAAGGTTAAGGTAGAAGAGTGTTAAATCCTAGGAGGAAAAGTATAATAGTGATGTTTTTCTTCCCTAGCCTATCTCAGAGTTATTCTCCAAATTCAAAGTTTTTCTTGAAAATTTATGTTCAGACTTCACATGTTTTAAATTGCTTTATCTGATTCTACACAAAAAAGTCTTCTCTCCATGCAATTGAAAATTGTATATCCATGGGCAGCCAAAGTACTTCTTTTGTATCAAGCCTTTTATAAACCATGGGAGTTTGGGGGTTTTAAAACCAATATGGGCAATGCTCACATTAACAACAAGATGTTCAACCCTGTGAGTTGGATCCATTTTTATAATTTGTAGAGGAATTTATCCTTAACCCCTATTATTAAGCCTTATGTGCAGTTAGAGGAACAATAAAGTTCCATGGTCAAAATACACAGTGAGTTGTGCTATTCTTACATCACTACCTCAGTATATACTTCTACACCTTAGTCCTTTATAACAAACAGACCCATAACTTGTACTCTAAGTGCAGGTGACTTGCCAGAATCAAGATCATCACAAAGAACCTAAAAAATGCCTTCCAGCAACCAAGGTATTATTGACAATCTACTGCTAAGCACCTTGGCTTTTCTTGGGCTTGGGTTGCAGAACCATTCTCAAGTAGCATGTGCTTTGAGTCACAGGCAATATTCTACTTACATCCTGGGGAGCCTAAGGTGATGACAAATGAAAATAATGATGATTTGAACAAATCATGCATTTGTAATTATGGCTAAATGTCCTGTTTTGCCTCTGTTTTGTGACCATCATGATTGTCCCTTGCCAATTCACACTTTTCTGTTACTTGTTTTATAACCCTTGTAAAATACATATGTAAAAATTCTGAAAATTAAAATTTGAAGGAAGGGAGGAAGAAAGAGAAAAGGGGCCATGGAATGTGCCTGTCCAGCAAAATTAGCCTCACATTAATTGCATATATGAAATAATGCCCCGGGGTCTAAAGTTAAGGCTGAGTTTTCATTTGACAGATTAGTCAGTAACTTTATGGATGGTTTTTTGACTGTGAGAACAGTCTAATTCTGGAAACATGTAACTGATGCAGCATCAGAAAACTCTGCCTTAAACACGTGATTTACTTTGTAGTGTTGCCACGTGGTTACTTTTGTTCCCATATGATAGTCTCATACTTGTGTATTAAACTGAGTTTTGCACCCAAGGATGACATTTTGGTTATTTACTGAAAGTCAGGCATAAAACTGTTGTGTGTTATGTTTGAGGACACCCAAGAATGCAAGCATTCCCTATAAGATTTTTTTTTTAATTTTACAAGTATATTAACAGGATAATAGCTGTAAAACCCCAGGAATTAAGAATGTGCAATAGTGATTTGTTTGAGGTTTTGCTGTAGTATAAAAAAGATTCCTGTAGTTAAAGGTAATACCTGGATCCTAGAGAGTTGTAGTAAATGTGTAGGGCAGAAATTATACTTAGATCTGCAACAATTGACAAAACTAAGCTCACAAATACAATAATGTAGGAAGCTTAGCAGCTGTGTACATGAAAAAGACTGAAAGGGCAGAACCTTCTTGCTAGACATGTCTCCAAAGGTAACAAAACAAAAGCAAAACTGAACTATTGGGACTTCATCAGGATAAAAAGCTTCTGCACAGCAAAGGAAACAGTCAACTCAAAGGCAACCTATGGAATGGGAAAAGATGTTTGCAAATGACTTACCAGATAAAAGGCTAGTATCCAAAATCTATAAAGAACTTATCAAACAACACCCAAAAAACAAAAAATTGGTCAAGAAATGGGCAGAAGACCTGAACAGGCATTTCTCCAAAGAAGACATCCAAGTGGCCAACAGACACATGAAAAAGTGCTCAACATCACTGATCATCAGGGAAATACAAATCAAAACCACAATGTGATACCACCTCACACCAGTCAAAATAGCTAAAATTAACAACTCAGGAAACAGATGTTGGCGAGGATGCAGAAAAAGGGGGACCCTCTTACACTGTTCGAGGGAATGCAAACTTTTGCAGCCACTCTGGAAAACAGTATGGAAGTTCCTCAAAAAGTTAAAAATAGAACTACCCTACGATCCAGCAATTGCGCTACTAGGTATTTATCCAAAGGATACAAACATAGTGATCCGAAGGGACAGCTGTACCCCAGTGTTTATAGCAGCAATGTCCACGATAGCCAAAATATGGAAAGAGCCCAGATGTCCATCAACAGATGAATGGATAAAGATGATGTGGGGTATTTGTGTTTATGTGTATACACACACACACACACACACACATACACACACACACATATACAGTGGGATATTACTCAGCCACCAAAAAGAAGGAAATCTTGCCATTTGTAATGATGTGGATGGAACTAGAGGGTATTATGCTAAGTGAAATAAGTCAGAGAAAGACAAATGCCATATGATTTCACTCATATGTGGAATTTAAGGAACAAAACAGATGAACATAGGGGAAGGGAAGGAAAAATAAAATAAGATGAAAATTGAGAGAGAGACAAACCATAAGAGACTCTTAACTATAGGGAACAAACTAAGGATTGCTGAAGGGAAGGTGGATGGGGGGATGGGGTAATTGGATGATGGGCATTAAGGAGGGCACTTGATGTAATGAGCACTGGGTGTTATATGCAACTGATGAGTCACTAAATTCTACCCCTGAAACTAATAATACACTATATGTTAAATGAATTTTAAAAAAAGGAACTTAAAAGACTGAAAAGTATTAGGTAACATAAGGCAATGGTCTGAAATAAATTCTGAAACTATTTTGACCTTGGGCTGTATTAATAAAATAACTAGAACAAGAAAAGGCCAGAATTGACTTCATTCTGTGTTGATCATTATGGAATTTAGATCTAGGGACATAGACAAATTGGAACATATTCAGAAAAGAGCAACTAGCATGATGAAAGGTTTTTTTTGTGTGTGTGTGTGTGTGTGTGTGTGTGGAGAATAACAGAAGAAACAAGAGTTGTATGGTTTAGAGAAAAGAAAACTTGAGGAGCATAATAGCTATAATAGTTATGAGGTTTGCCATTGTAAGAAAAAAAAAGCACTTCTAACTGGCTTTAATAATGAACATAATTTATGGGCTCATATAACTCAAAAGTTCTGAGACAAGTTGGATTTTAAGTGAGGCTCAATCTAGTGGCCTAGTTAATCTTTCTATTTTGCTTTCTACAGTTTGACCGAAACTGGCTGCCACTCTCTCTCTTCTTGGGTCAGGATATCTGCTGGCAACAATTAGGGCTATGTGCTTCCTTCATGTCAAGCGAGAGTCTGAAAAACCTTTTTCCTCCTATATAGCTCATTGAAAGAAAGAGTAATTTTCTTTTTCCAAATCCCTAGGAAATATCTCTTGTATCTCATTGGCTAGAATTGTGGCACATGCCAATCTCTGAACAAATTACAGGGGCCATAGGGATGGTGTGTGCAAATTAGCATGGCTAATCACAAATCTATGTCTTGAGCTGAGATATTATGTCCATCAGGATTCTCAGGAGGAACAGAACCAGCAGAAGATATACACACACACACACACACACACACTCGTATATTACATATTGATAAATATTATATATAAAATATATATTTAAATATGTAAATGGTGTGTGTGTATATGTATATCTCCTACTGGTTCTGTTTCACCTGAGAATCCTGATGGATATAATATATAATATATAAAGGGATTTATTTTAAGGAAATTGCTCACACAATTGTAGGACTGGCAAGTCTGAAATAGATAGGACAGGCCATCAGGCTAGAAATTCTCTGACAGGAGCTGATATTGAAGTCTTGAGGCTGAATTTCTTCTTCCTCTGGGAAACCTCAGTTTTTGCTCTTGGAAAGCCTTTCACCTCATTGGATGAGGTACACCTACATTACTAAAGGTAATGTCCTTACTTAAAGTGAACCGATTATTAACTACATTTACAAAGCAACACCTCGATTAGTGTTTGATTAAATAACTAGGTAATGTAGCCTTGCCAAGTTGACATATAAACCACCATAGATATAATCAGTCTCGCCCAAAATACATGGCTGAAATTTTGAGGTCCTGCTGGAAGAGAGATTGGCCAACTAAGAGGCTGCCAACAAATATCCCTTACAATGACTAATAGTAGATATGTGAAAGGCTTCCATGGTTGTAGGTTTTCAGTTGTTTTACATAGACTAATATCAAGGGGAAAAAATATAGAAATGGTGAGGAAACAGTTATCAACTAAAAAATAATTAGCAAAAAACAGTAGTGAGTTCTGATTATTGGAAACGTTCAAACATGAGCTAGATGGTTGTCAGGTAAGGCCTTAAAATTAAAGCCCAATATTATGTGTTCTTGACATCTGGGGAAAATTGGAAGACCTTCCAGTGGCCCAACCACAAGTTCTCCTCCCCACTGTGCTCTCACAGATAAGGTTCCTGAGCCAAAGGACCCTTATTATCAAAGGGATAAGTAAAAACATCTGCTTATCTCTGAGTAGCGGGTTTCAGTTCTCTGCCCATGGAATTCCTCAGACAAGCCAATCACATTCTCTCATGGGAACCAAGAGTCACCGGCTCTTTTGATACTTAAAACCTGCTTATTATAGCCTCTGCTTGCCCACTCTGTTCCTGAGTGCAACCCACATGTAGCCATGCATGGTACATGCTGCCCTCCTCCCCTGGGCTATAAGGATGTGTGATTAATAAACTGTCAATCTCATCTGTCCAGTGGCCAGGTGCTGTTCTTTCAACCATTTCCATAATTCTAGAATGGGAATCCCTCCCTCACCGATGGGGAGAATGGGAGGTGGTTAAAACAGTGACTCTCCCCCTTCCCCACCCCACCCAGCAGTGATGGTGGAGACGGAAAAGATTCAAACATCGGTTAAATAATTGGAATTAGTGATTTGTGAGTTGCTTTCCAATCCCAGTATTCTGTTATTTGTGTTCCCAGTGTTAGTATTAGCATTCATTGTGTATTTCCAAATACAGATATAACAATTTATCTTTCTACTATTAGCATCCATCAGGTTGTTTCACAAATTATTCATTTACATATTTCTTTTTCTCAGTTCAAAGCTTTGAAAAGCCATGCTTTATTCATCTTTATATACCTTCAATTAACATAATGTCTGATATATAGCAGATAGCCAATGAATTTTTGGTGAGTGAATCTGAAAATCAAGTTTCTCCATCAGAAATTGGGGAAAAATTACCAATGAGCAATGAAGTTCTCCCTAAACATAACATCATACGGGTGCCTGGGTGGCTCAGTCGTTAAGCATCTGCCTTCGGCTCAGGTCATGGTCCCAGGGTCCTGGGATCGAGTCCCGCATCGGGCTCCCTGCTCAGCGGGAAGCCTGCTTCTCCCTCTCCCACTCCCCCCTGCTTGTGATCCCTCTCTCACTGTGTCTCTCTCTGTCAAATAAATAATAAAATCTTAAAAAAAAAAACATAACATCATAAACATGAATTCCCCAACACTGTTGAAATCCAAACTTACCCTATCCACCTGTAGATGGAGGGAATAAGGTCTTGGGAGAGTTGCCAATTTTTTCTCCTCATTCCCCATCCAAAATGCATACCATTTGCCCTAAGGCTTCTGAAGAACCCTGCAGGCAGCATCTCACTTTGTGTAGGAAGGAGAATTAGTATAGCTGCAAGGTGATCCCAACTTCTTGCCTGTCTATTGATTTTGAATGCTCCATTCACTTCAAAATCCCTGGTGAAAGCTAAAACATTATTTCTTCAAGAAGGTATTTATTTTAAGCATAGTTTCATGCTTAATGCTTCAGGTGTGCAGCTGCACAGCACCCCTATCCTAAATTATGGGAAAAATATAGAACAATCTAAAGTGTTTGTCTTGAAGATGTTTGACATATCTTTTTTCTGTGATCTCCACTTTATTATTTATTGTACTTAAATTGGCTTACTCATTAAATTTATTTTTTATTAACATACAGTACTATATAAGTTTAAGGTGTACAGTGTAATGATTTGACTTACAAATATTGTGAAATGATTACCACAGTAAGTTAACATCCATCATCTCATATAAATATAAAAAAAGAAAAAAATATGTCTTTCCTTGTGATGAGAACTCTTAGGATTTACTCTCTTAACAGCTACCTATATATCATACAGCGGTGTTAACTGTAGTTGTCATGTTGTATATTACATCCCTAGTACTTATTTAACTTATTTATCTGGACATTTGTACCTTTTGACCACCAATTCTCTTTTCCCCATCTCCTACCTCTGGTAACCACAAATCTGATCTCTCTCTCACTCTTTTTTTTTTTTTTTAATGAATTTGGTTTTCTCTCTCTCTTTTTAAGATTTCACATATGACATCATACAATAATTGTCTTTCTCTCTCTGACTTATTTCACTTAGGATAATGCTCTCAAGGTCCATCCAGACTATCACAAATGACAAGATTTCCTTCTTTTTTTAAGGCTGGATAATACTCCATTTGTGTGTGTGTGTGTGTGTGTGTACATGTGTACGTGTACACAACTTCCTTATTCATCTGTTGATGGACACTTAAGTTGTTTCCATGTTCTGGCTATTATAAATAATGCTGTTATGAAAATGGGGGTGCAGATACCTCTTCAACAGAATGTTTTCATTTCCTCTAGATATATTTCCAGAAGTGGAATTGCTGGATCATATGTTAGTTCTATTTTTAATTTTTTGAGGAAGCTCTATACTGTTTTCCATAGTAGTTGAACAAATTTACATCCCCACCAACAGTGCACAATTCCCCTTTCTCCACATCCTCACTAGCATTTGTTATCTCTAAATTTATTCTTTTGATAAATGATACATGCTTCTTTTCCTGACCCATAGATTTAAGATTTTTTTTTTTGGAAAAGAGTTTATTTTGTGCAAATGAGTAAGAGATTTTTTTAAAAGAACTATGAATGACCTGATCTGACAAAGGAATTTTGCAAATTCGTGAACTTACTGTATACCTTCACAGAATATACAATAAACTGTTTATTAGCAAAAATAAAATTATATTAATTCACCTCTGGTGTTGAAACCAAGGATGTAAAGTTTCCATTTCTTTATATAGTATGTCTTTATATAGTACCAAGCATGTGATTGGTCCTTACTAAATACATATTGGTTAAATAAGCTAATAATAGGCTGTGCTTCCTTCCATTGATCATAGACCTTAAGAATTTAATATAACAAAGTCTTTTCTCCATCTCCTGGGTTTATTCACAGTAAACAGATCCGAGCTATGCTAGGCCAGTTCAGCCAGTCAGAAGCCTTATTAATGAAAGCTGGAGTGCAGCCAGGGACTTTGGATGGAGTTCTTTTGGATCTTGGGTGTTCCTCCATGCAACTTGATGCTCCTGAAAGAGGTTTTTCCCTCCGGAAGGACGGCCCCTTGGACATGAGAATGGATGGTGGCAGGTGAGTATCGATAAAGCATTTCTCCTCACAACAAGAAATCAATTTTGCAGAAACACTCTGGATTTAATTTCCTTTTAAGACTGCAGAATTCCCATCACACGCCCACACCTAACACTATCCATACATAATAAATCAGTTTTGTTTGCTAGTCATTATAGATTTTAGTGTTTCTCTAGATTTGAGATTCTAAAAGAAAAATCATTGCTATCTTTACACAAAATAGTGAAGAGGATAACTTTCATATTATCTTTTTTATAGATACAATATGAGCCTTTAGACTACAAACAGTATTGATAAATGTGATACTGAAACAATGGATCCATTTCTATCCAGGCCCAACTATGCCTATTGTGAGATGTAAAAGGAATTATATTTAATGCATATTCTTTTGAATACTGAATAAAATGCAAGATTCTGGAGGTCAGCAATTGTATGTTTTGTCCTGTCTCTTGTACAGTCACTTTGGTTTAACCTTCTCCAGAGAAATTACAGTTTATGGTACTGTATCAACATAGTACTATGTATAGGACAGCTTTACACCTCCTCTTCATTCCTCACCACCCTGGAAAGTTTGTTCTCCATTATTCAAGGAAGTGCATATAACACAAAGAGGATCACATTCTAGTAAAGTGTGGGATAAGTTCTTTTAAACCTAAATTAATTTTTAAAGCTTAGATTAGCACTTGTCTCTCTGCCTAACACTGGCTCAGGGTCGGAATAGCCTGTACGTACAAAGCTTAACCGTGTTTTTCTTCCTCATTTCATGCCCCACCACCACTGCCAAATTATGTATCACAGCCCCCACCTTTGGGAAGCTTACCTTCTAAGAGGAATATTAGATTTTCTTATTTCTAAATAAGCAAACCATTCTGTTACTGTTACTAATCTGCAGTTTTAACCTGCACAAACATTTCTACTGAGACAAATAGATTTTCCAAAATGTCTTCCAATCTATTAGAAGGACCTGTATATAAGAAATTTAATGTCCTGTTTAAGTCAGCAAATTAATATTGAGTTGACTTTGACTTCTTTCCCATAAAATGCTTTGTTCAATGGTAATTATTCACATATAGCCTTTTCCCCATGTTTTGATATGACCTGGTAACTTGGATTGTGACCCATACTTGTTGGAACCTTTTTGTTCTGAATCTTACACCTTCTTTTGCACAAGTTGGCATTCATAGGATGAAGAATGTGCTTATAAAAGAAAATAATGAAAATCCTTTAAAAAGCAGTGACTAATAGTAAAGGTCAAATATCTTTTCA
This sequence comes from Neomonachus schauinslandi, assembly GCF_002201575.2. NCBI lineage: Eukaryota > Metazoa > Chordata > Mammalia > Carnivora > Phocidae > Neomonachus > Neomonachus schauinslandi. The sequence continues at coordinate 31,059,842 of NC_058413.1, read as the reverse complement.
TGTTTGAGATTGAGGTTGTTGTGTAGAGGTAATAAAATGTCAAGCAAATTTCTGCTGTTCCTATGTCTTATTAAAGGAGGATGCCTTCTGAAATACAATGAACAAAGTTTCTAGTTAATGGTAGTAAATCCCCATATTGTTAATATAAAGACTTTTCAGCAAATTGTAGTCTGTGAATCAGGGTTCTTGAAGTTTTCCCCTAAGAACCTGAAAATAAAATTGCCCTTGAGCATTAAACTCTAAGTCAATACATAATGGATGAGATTAGAGTTGAGCAAATATATTTTAAAAATCAGGGTGGCTTCCAGGTAGATAGCATAGACTGTATAACCTAATCATTGCAAGTATATCCAATACTTGATCCAAGTGGTGTTATGGGGCGAGGGAGTCCAAGCCAAAAAATATGGCCAGTCAGATCCTGGAAGCTAATATATCTCTGTGATGAAGGTAGATGCAAGAGGCTTTCCTAACCTGTTGCCATTTAACACTGGACTCGTATAGCATAGTTTAGTCTGTGCTATCCTGATTTCAACAACAGATCTCAGATTACAAAAGGTTCTCATGTAGCAAAAAGAAACACAGCTTCAAGGACTCGCAGGTCTAATTCTGTTGTCAGTTGTATTCTTCACTGGAAATTAATAAATTGTCACTTGTGTTAATATTTTCTTTCTGTCTTTAGTGCAGTTATTTTAAATCAGTGATTTCTGGAGAACCGACAAGATCTCTCACCTGTTAATTTGGGGGCGGGGGGCAGATTTTGTATCTTGACTTCACTGTGAATGCCTATTCTGAAGTCTCCTAGCAGCCTATCAGCTTTTCAGTGTTGCCCCTTTTGTAAATGGAAACTTCTACATTGCTATTCAGTGTTAACATGAGGGTAAAATAAAATTATGCCCATTATCCACTGAACTATATTTGAGCAAAATGCTGTTTAATGGTCTTACTTAAAAGTAGAAAGGCATTATAAGAAACTGCTAAGTACATCCGTACTAATCTTAGAGTTGTCCTGGTAGAGCTGGACTATATCCTGTGGGTCTGAATTTACTATCATTAATAAGGTTCATTTCAGTGCTCAGTGGTTTGGACAGTTGAACACACAGCACGTAAGATCTAGCTAGGATGTTGTCCATTAGGCTAAGGATGATGGGCAAATCTAGGAATGGGCAAGATCTGGGACACAGACATTCATTGAGCTTCTGTATGCTAGACATTCTACTATCTATTTTACAATTGCATGTACTCTTAATTCTTCCAACAATTCTATGAGGAAAGCATTGTTATTTCATTTTACAGGTTAGCAATTGGGGCTTCAGTAGGTTAAAAAACTTACACAATATGAATAGCAAGTCTGGGATTCTAACCTCTGTTGATCTGACTCATTTTTTTTTGGCTACCATGGTACCCCCAGACTAATGAACATCCTATAAGGTAGCCCTGTTTCCATCTCAATAGCCTTTGTTCTTTCAATAATAGCTTTAAGGATAAAGATTTGGTCTTTAGAGTCAGATCTGGAAAGCAAGATTTCATTCTCTCTCTCTGTGTCTCTCTTTCATACACACACACACACACACACAGACACACACACACACAGTAAGACAGAGAGAGGGAGGGAGAGGTCATGGCAAAATAGGGCAAAAGCCAAACACAACAACAAAATTTTCTCCTGGAGGCACTAGGCATGTTAACAAGGTGCAGTATAGTATTTTTAAGAAGGGATTCAGGTGTTTCTTCACAGCCCCACTGTGGTATAGTCTTTAGGTCTTAAAGCTACCATATCCTTATTACTTAAAGTCCTCACAGTGTGATACTGACAATCAGTCCAACACATTAACTACAGGAGTAGTAACTGTACTGTTAACAAAGCTATCTTACTAATAAGTAAGGCCTCAGTTGGTTCATCACTTAGAATTCCTTCACACATTTCCCTAAAGGAAGGTAAACTGGAATGAATGGTCTGACAGAGTGAATGCTATTTGCTACTACTGTGATCTATTTTATTTGGCTAGAGGTTGTTTTTTCTTTGTCTCCTGCACCTGAAATTACCATCTCAGGCTTGTTTAGTACTGTTTCTTGATTCCTAAGTTTTACCCCATGGTGACTTTAGTCATGGGTTTATAAACCAATATCATTAAACATTGGAAATAACATACATTATTACCATTAAGGTTGTTCAATTTTTTGTGAGGGAAACAGACTGGGAGTATCTTCTTGTATAGACTTTCTAAGTTCAATTTGTGCTCCCATATAAGTACTCAGTTACTTTATAATCTCAGAATTAAGTTCCTGAGATATAGGCACCATTAAATATCTGTCCATATCTTGTATCTTCTTATAGTGAAAAACAAAATCAAGCAGTAATTTAAATTTTGAACAAGCTAAATCCAAACATTTTCCATTATTTTAGTTTAGGGGAAATCTGCATTAGTAATAATAACTTCTTTGTGAATTAAAGGTTAGTAAAATATTTTAATTTCCTGCTGCCCTTGACCTTGATGAATGTCACACACAATCCACTATTGCTCTTATGATGGGTATTTGAAATGGAAAATCTATTTCGTTTGTTTAAGATTTCAGTCTCTGACTTTAAAAAACCTCAGACGTTCTCTTAGACTCTGTGTGTATGCCTGACTTCAGTACTCTGAAATTTCACCTCTTGTCAATGAAAACTGACGTCAGCAAACTAATTGGCTCTTCTTGTGCGTAGGTACCCTGACATGCCCACCGCAGCTGATGTTGTGAACGCTTTAGATCAACAGGCACTTGCATCCATCCTGAGAACGTACGGGGAGGAGAAGCATGCCAAGAAAATCGCTTCAGCAATCGTTCAGGCACGCAGCCTTTACCCCATCTCCAGAACCCAGCAGCTTGCCAGCATCGTTGCAGGTACCCTCATTAATTCTGAACAGTGTCTGAGAGAAAAAAAAAAAAAAAAATATATATATATATATATATAAATCCCCCAAACCCCCAGAGGGATTCATTTGTACTTAAAATCATGCAGGATAGAATCTTGCGTATCCTTCTCTCCATACCAGCTTTCTTTTGGTTTTGCAAGCTTCTCCCCTCCAACACCTCTCCCCCACACAATTTAAGAAAATACACTGTAGTTGCTGATTAGTTGAACAATAGATTTTTTTTTTTATAGAGGTAATTTATCATTTGTGCCTACCAAGGTGAAATGTGGAATGACAAGAGCGGAAGAATTTCTTGATCCATCACAGTGGTTGATAAGCATTCTGTATAAGATCTGACATTACCTCTCTTAGTTTCACATTTCTGCATTTTAATATTTTGGGCAAAAGGAGAATTGCATTGCCCAACTGCTAAAATAAAATCCAGTGACTCATACATCTATTCTAAACAACCAGCTAACAAAGGGTATGTGATGTATAGGTTATTCCACTTTGTGAATGCTAACTAAATCAGCCTGAGGGGCTTATTGAAATATTTCATCTTTTGTGCTGTTTGCCACCATAAACCTCTTGAACTTAAGTCTAGCTAGGAGGCGCTTTATTATAGCCTTTCTGTTTGAAGCCAAAGTTGTTTCACAGCTGTGTTCCGTGATGAAAGTTTTCCAAGGCAAAAATACAACTCCTGCAGTTATTTAACAGAATTCCAGTGTTAAATTCTTCATCTTGTTGGGCCATCTGAAACCCTACATCATTTTTATTTACCAAATGTATTAGGATTTCTTTTCAATGGCTCCTGTTAAGTTACTTAAGTAGCTAAAGAAGTAGTGAAAATGAATAATTGTGTAGCTTATAAAAAGAACCTAATATTAGTTGCCTCTATCTTAATATTATGTATAGTTTAAGGAATAAAACTTGATTATAAATTCATTCAGATGAAGATTTAGAGATCATATAGCAATTGTTTTATGACATAATTTAATAAAACTCTATTTTACTTAGGATAATAAAATATAGAGTTGGCCAAGTCTTTAAATTTTTTAAGCTTTATACATACCTCAAGGCCTTTCCAACTTACTATTGAGATTCCTGTAGTCAAGTAAGAGCAAAATTCTTATAGGTTATATGATCATAAAATATTCCATGGTATTTTTTCCCAAAAAGAGTTTGTATTAGCACACTGCATTAATTTGCCCTCTGTCTTGTATCCCTTTCTTTCCACTCTATACTCACTAACCATTACTACCTTACCTTACCCTTTCTGTCATTCTTTAGCTGTATATGTTGTTCTCTGTCTCCCATATTTTTATACATGAGAAAATCCAGAATTTTCTAGTGCTGAAAATGAGGATCAGGGCTAAGGGCATCCTAGAGATCATCCAGTCAAAAAACCTCATCTGATAACTGAAGAAACTGAGCCTCAGGGAGGGTCCGTGGTTTCCTCCAAGGTAGACAGCCTAGTTAATGGCAAAGTCAGTACTGATCTAGAATTCGGAAGCTCATGAATTTTAGGCATAACTGGGAATTTGCCTTTAAGATATTGAGTTAACTTTTTTGTCTCAGGGTCCTAATCTGCAAACTTGGGGTAATAACACTGTGGCATTACACAGAAATTATATCAAGATGTAGAATAGGAACAGTTTAAGTATTTTCAGAAGGATTATGATGTGGAAAACATATTAGGGCTATGAGAAATGATATCATAAAAATGAGAATATTCATATATGTGTAGAATTAAATAAATGCCATTAAAAGATTGAGTTCCCCATAATGAGTCCTTTTTTATGGCTCAAATCAACCCATAATAATACATATTTACTGATGATATAATTCTGTGGAAAAGGGAAAAACAGAAAAAAAATGGGTTTGCATTTTGTGCTCTTTTATTCAAAAACCATTTTGGGAGAGGATGCTAAATACCAGGCATTATACTGAGTACTAACAGTGGAAGGGGGGAGCAGATCAGAGCCTCTATTCACAAAGTTTACTGACTGGTAAGTGGCTGAATAAAAGCATAGTATAGTAAACATGGTTCTTCTACTTATAGTGGAAATCTCCTTATTTATCATAGTCTGAAGTTATGATTGTGTGGGTAATAGAAAAAGTTGGTACATGTGGAGAATTATAGAACCTATACATATTTATATATATGGAGATGCTCGGGTCCTAATTGCAGTTCTGCAAAGTCCATTCTTACATAAACCACAACCATGGTGTGTCTTCTACAGCTCTGATTTTATTTTTATTAAAGTAAAGTTAGAGTTTAAAGGTACTTACAGAGCAATCTGAACATATTTTCTAGATTTTTATAATTTTTCTATCTTTCATAATTACCTCATGTGCATCTAATTTGATTGCATTTTTTACATGACTTACCTTTATCGAGAGTCTCCAAAGTGTCTACGTTAGTTTTCATGAGAACAGCAGATGTCTTTCATTTTGCATTCATATTTCGCCAGTTTATGTAATATTTGATTAAATTAATTAATGGCAAAAGTAAGTGCTCTGGGCTATAAGGGTATAGCTCTTTCGGTGGGAGCAGGACTGTATAGGAATGCTCAGAGTAAAATACTACCCTGAGACACTTGAACAGAGAAAGGGATTAATTTGTCAAGTCTCTTAAATAGAAGTGTCTTAAGAGAGCTACTTATAGAGGAAATATGGAAAGCAATGGAGGGCCCAGTAAGGTTCCTGTATTAGTTTTCTAGTGCTGCAGTAACAAAGTACCACGCATTTGGTGGCTTAAAATAACAGAAATTTATTCTGTCACAGTTCTGGAGGCTAGAAAGGCCAAAGTCAAGTTACCAGCAGGGCTCTAGGGGAGAATGCCTCCTTGACCATTCCTAGTGTCTGGCAATCCTCGGTGTTCCTTGGCTTGTATATGTATCACTAAGTCTCTGTCTCCACTATCATGTGGGATTCTCCCTGTACATGTTTTTGTGTCCAAATTTTCCTTTTATTATAAGGACATCAGTTGTATTGGATTTAGGGCCCAACCTAATAGAGTATGTCCTCAACTTGAATGATATCTGCAAAGACCCTATTTCCAAATAAAGTTATGTTCACAGGTTCCTGGTAAACACAAACTTTGGGGGACACTATTCAACCTGGTACAGTTCCTAAGCAATATCTTTATTTAACAAACATGTATTTTGGCAGGCTATAACATGCTATGACTATATTCAGACATCTTTTCTGGTTCTAATAAAATCATACTAAGTATGTCCAAAATTATCAAGCACTCTGGGAAATATGCCACATAGTAAAGCCCATATATTGATGGAAATATAAATCACTTCCTTTACTTTCAAAAAGCTAATAATCCATTAGGACAAGGAAGACCATGACACTTGTAATCACAATATACTTAGTGGAATTACATAATAATTCAAGTGATTAAGTTGTAATTTGTAAAACCTAAAGCCTAGTGCCTTTTGCTAGTACAAGTAACTACAGTTCCAGTACTCTTCCAATATCATGTAAGCACCAAAAGACAGGTTTGAGGCTGCAGTTTGGAACAGGACACTTAAAACTACCATGAATTACTTTGTAAATTACCAAATTAGTAATTTATCATTCCAAAAACAACCTGTGGGACTTCACTATTCATACGCACTATTTAGAACTACTAGCCAGAAATTTTAATATTAATATCTAACACATGTTAGTGTTCTCTCCAAAAATAATTCATAAATAACAAAGCACATTTTGTTAAGCCTAGTTTATGTTCTAATACAGTTATAACTAAAAAGTTAGATTTATGAAATCTAAGACCTGAAAATGACCTGAGGGACTAATTTAATGTAGAACCAAACTCTTCCTCACCTCTAATAAATGGTCATCTTGCTTTAGCCTTGTCATCTCCATCTGTTTTACTCCCCTTGTATTTCTGTGAAGAGGAGCACATTTCAGTCTGAAATTGCTAGTTCCATAAATAGAGACTTAAAGTCTTTAGAAAGCATGAATTCCTTAGAATAAAATCCAAATTCCTTTCCATGGTTTGCAAAGCTTTTCATGGACCAGCTCTTACCTGTCTTTTCATTTTCATCTTTCTTGCTCTCCACAATAATCTCTGTCCTAACCATACTAAAGTTCTTATAGTCTCGTCTTTCCAGCACACCATAGTCGCTCTCACTTACAGGCCTTGTGTATTATTAACATTAACACTAAAGTGCCCAACCCCTATCCTGTCCTATCGCTAGTGCCGGCTCATCCTTTCGAGCGTAAGTGAGGTGTCACTTCCTCCAGGAGGTTTTTTCTAGCTCTACACAGATTAGTTGAGATGCTCTCCTCCATGCTCCTGTAGCACTGCATTTCCCTGTCACAGCACTTCCACTGTTCTCTTGCTTGCTTCCTATTTAACTTCTCTCCTAGACCTATACTGTCTAGTACAGTTGCCAGTAGCCACATGTGTCTATGGAACTCTTGAAATGTGGCTGCTCCTAACTGGAAGATCATATATGTAAAATACACACCTTAACTTGAAAAAAGAATTTAGTGTATCTCAAAAATGTATATGTTCATCCTGTGTTGAAATGGTCGTATTTTAGAAATTATTGGGTTACATACAATATTAAAATTAACTATACCTGTTTCTTTTTACTTTTTCAAGGTGGCTATAGAAAATTTTAAGTAATGTATGTGTATTGTATTATATTTTTATTGGATGGTCCTGCTCTAGATGATAAGCACGCTGAGGGCTCTGTCATGACTCTCTTACTCATCACTGTACCCCCAGTGCTTAGCATAGTTTTGGCTTTGGAAGGCATTTGGTAAATACTTTTTCAAAGTTAATGTATAAAATAAATAGATCAGGAAGGTTCTGCTTTTATAAAGTTGGTATTCAGTGAAATAACATCAGTGGAACTAAAAAATTGGTGTTCAGTCTTGGAGGTCATAAACAGTGATTCCCTCCATACCATTATGCTCTAATAACACTAACACTAAAGTACTCAAGTAAATTAGGAAAAGCACATTGCCTTCCCAGTACTTTCGTTTATTCATCTTCAGGCTGAAATGATATTTTTCCTCCCTTATTCTTTAGAGATGCTGTGAAAAAAAAAGAAAACTAATAAAATATTTTTATTAATTAAGAATTTTTAATGGGAAACAATACATATAAAAATCTCTCAAGCTCTCCAGGAAAAAGATTTATGTACTTAATTTTGTAAAAAAAAAAAAGGCTGTGATCTAGATTTTACAGAATGTATATTTGAATTATGTAGTCTTAAAAATGTAGTCTTCAAGTCCTGGTTCTGCAGCTTGCTTTCTATGTAAAGTCGAACAGTTCTAGGCCTTATCTTTCTCATCTTGAAATGGAAATGAATAGTATTTATGAAAATGATCATTTGTTACTTTGTTCATAACCCTACTATGTTTTGCTTAAATTAATATTGAAATTCACTGGGTGCCTGGGTGGCTCAGTCGTTAAGCGTCTGCCTTCAGCTCAGGTCATGATCCCAGGGTCCCAGGATCGAGTCCCACATCAGGCTCCCTGCTCAGCGGGAAGCCTGCTTCTTCCTCTCCCACTCCTCCTGCTTGTGTTCCTGCTCTCGCTATCTCTCTCTCTGTCAAATAAATAAAATCTTTAAAAAAAAAAAAAAAAGAAATTCACTCACAGTTTTCAAGTTCATGCCAGAATCAAAGTATGCTGATCACTTTTCAGATCATTGAGATTTAGATTCAAATTCACAAAAATAGATAATCAATGCATTGATAATCAAGAAGTGGCAGAAGGCTTACGAGATCAATTTTTGAATGTGAACAAGGAGGGGGATAAGCTTCTTAGATATGTTTGGTTCTTGTTGATTAAATATATAGACTTATTATTCCCTGCCTGAAACTTTTATGTAACCTTTATTCTGACTCATGAACTGGGTACATGGCCAGAGCTTAATGAATGCTTGTTGAACAAATAAATCAATAAAAAGATGTGTACATTCCCAGCCAAAGGAAAATGAAAATCCAGGGGGAAAAAAAAGTATAAGTTGTTAGGTATTACTGAGAATCAATTATACTCTGCCCTTCACACTGAAGAGGGGGGAGACCCAAGAATCAAAGTATTCAGTATAAATTAAAACAGCTTGAGGAATAAATTGAGACTCTCCAGGACATGGATCAAAAATTCTCAAGTTCTTTGTCTGGTTCTGCTATTTATTTGCTCTGTGAACTTGAGTTAGTCACTTATCCTCTCTGATCCTTATTTCCTCATCTGGAGAAAAAGAATAACTAATTCTTGCTATGACCAATAAATGAAATAGTATATAAGAAAGTTCTCTGTGAATTTTAAAGTGCAAATACAACCATAAGCATTTTCTTTTTCTCTCTATCCAGACCTGGGGTGATCCAGGGAGCAAACAGGTACACTAGTCAGAACCGTGACTGTGGTCTTATACCAGCAAATACCTATCCACAGCCAAACAGTGTGATCTGTGATAGGCTGATTGCTTCAGTCCAAGATGTTCTTCCCTTAGGGATTATGTGACTTTTAGAAAAAAAGAAGAATCTTTTGCTGCGTCAGTACGTATAAGGTATATCTCTCCACAGTAAGCAATAATAGCTTACGCCTCAGCTTGTATCCAAAATCATCTTTTTTCCAGCGAAGTTTTGTTAATCTGGAGAGAAACATTCAAAGTACAAAATAAATAAAGTGCAGCATTCGTTAAGAAACAGTCATTGCCATCAAATTTTAGCAGAACTGTTTCCTGATGAAGTTAATCAGATTAGTTTGCCATCCCTTTATTGTTTTAATAACCTACGTGTTGCTTCCTCCATCTTCCCCAAAAAGCACTCTGGATACTAACATTGCCATGATTAAGAAATAAATGAAGATGTCAGAGAGTTCGATTGTCACTCTGGTGGAAAATGGTGTGGTCAAACCTACAGTCAAATTTGGATGGCTTGCCAGTGAGTCATAGTTGTCATTGTCACCGCCTATGATAATGCACTTATTCTGTCATTTAAATCTCTTGAGTTCAATCTGTTATACACTGTGTACATTAGTATGGTAACTTCATGCCAACTAAATTATCAAATGACATTTCATAAGTAAACTTATTTCTTATTTTAATAAGTAATCTTTCCAAGAGTCATTCTGTACAAGAAGCCCAACTCAGAAGAGAATGAAATGTGAAAAAGAAAGAAAGAAAGAAAGGAAAGAAAGAAAGAAACCTGAAAATCTTTTCCTTCTAAAAAAATCTGGCAATTCTCTGTTTGAAGTAACAAGTGGGGAGCCAGGATTGCTCTAATCCCAAGTAACTGTGGCCCAAGCCTAATTTAATGATGATGATGATGATGATGATAACAGTAAATGCTAGCTAACACTTACTGAGCAAATATGAGACACTATCCTAAATTATTTTTATGTATTAACTCAGTCCTCACCAATAATCCGTAAGGTGGATACTGTTTTTATCCCTATTTACACATGAGTAAACTGAAGCACAAAGAATCTAAGTAACTTGTCTCTTGTCAAGTGGAGCTGGAATTAGAAGCTAGTAATCTTACTCTAGACCCTGTGCTCTTACTTAGGACACTACCCTAGATCATTTTCTTATGATTAAGGTAAAGTATGAACTGTTGCTGGAGAATGCTGACAGCTCAGTCTTCCAGGATCTCACATACTCATATGGGATACAGTCATAAAAGCAGCTCACTCTGTCACCCTGTGATAAATGCTGTATGTAATAGAGTAATGAACAAAAAGGCATGAGAACCCATGCCTTTTTGAGTTATTGGGGAGAGGGGTTAGGTAGAAGTTACAGAAAGGAGACCTTTGAGTTGAGTCTTTTAGGAGAAGTGATTGCTATTTATAGAAGAGTCCCTTGCACCCAGTAGATACTCATTAACTGCAAAAGTGAAATAACAAATGAATAAATAAATGAAGAAGCAGGTAGGATTTCAGAGGGCTGAGGGGAGTAGAAGACAGGCAAATTCAGGGTCCAATCCCAGGACCCAATAGAATTCTAAATCCCTGGAATTCCTTCCCATTATCTTGGTTGGTATCCACTATCCTAATTGTGACCTTGAGTTGGGTCAGGTTTTTAGAAAATAGTTCGGCATAATCACATTCTCTAAGTGTTACTGATTATGGCTGAATTTCAGACTGCTTCTATGGAACAAGAGAAGGGAAATACTTCATTGCTCCATTTCTTATTATTTTATATTTTGTGTACTTGTACAAGTGAAAATTAAAGTGATCTGCTGGCATTGTATGTTCTGCACATAGCAGTTTTCACATTGGTATTAATTTTGTAAAGATGTGTATAAATAGCCTGGCCATCTTATCCTTCTCTTTATTGATTAAAAAAGAAGAAGAAAGATTATTTGTTCCTGAACTACTTATTCAGAAGTCTTAAGAATCTGGTGCTAGATATTTACAAGAGCTTTCAATTTAAGAATTAAGATCAGGCAGTCTTCTATATTAATTGTGCTACCATCTTGATTTTGAGATTGACATATATCAGATCTCGTCTACATGGGAGGTATAATAACATGTCTTTACTTCACCATTAAAGTACTGAGAGGATCCATGATGTGAAGTGCTTTTCCTAAAAGGAGGTTTCAGACATTAGCTATTATATTTGTACGTTGGGAACATTTTTTTGAAGACAAGCATCTGCTTTCATTTTCAAAGTTTAAGTGTTTAAATCATCCCAAAAGAATGTCAAAGAGAACCCCAAATGTTAATAGGTTGATAAAGATCAAAGATTATATATTTCTAGGGCTAGGAGGGGGAATAGTGAATGAAAGAGTAGTTTTGATGTTTAAGCTTTAATCATAACTGAAAACTAACAAAAATACTTCCAAATTCTTTTCTCTTATATCTTTTGCTTTGTGCCAAAGTTAAGAAATTTTGGACTATCTGGAAAAGATATTCCTAGGAATTTAAAAATAAAAGGAGTCTATATTAATTTTTCATATCTTTTATATATGTAACTTTTTTGTATCTTTCCCCATATTTTTATTTTTGCCAAGGATATAGCAGTTTTGTCATTTCCCAAACATTGTAATTTATTTTACCCATTTATTCTTTATGGGACTATATATTGCTTCACATATTTTTAATTACTTGGAATCTCTTCTACCATATTGTAAATCAGAGAACATATATTCTCCCCTTATGTTTGCAGATAGCACACAGTAAGCAATAGGAAATACTTGCTGACTTCCTATATTCTCATAATGCATAATTATTCATTTAATGGCTTTATCAGCTGGACTAACTCTGAGAGTAAAGCTTAGATATATCTTTTTCATTGTTATATCCTCAAGACCTGATACAGCATTTGGCTTATAATAGATATTTAGTTACTATTTCTTGAATGAATAAATCAATGTCCATTTCTTTGTAGTTCTTGTGATGTTTAGAAAGTGGATGAGACCAGAGAGAGCTAATAAACAAAGTTTTACAACCAACTAGGGTCTTCAGCAATAGGCACTTTTTATTGTTAGGTAGACTCAGACCTATAATAATAAGAGAAACTGTCATTATTTTCTTGACATTGTAATGTCTTTCCTGTTCTCTAAAGGGTAAATCAGGTTCAATATGTCATACAATACTGGGTCAGTCTTCTGTATTTTCAGTTTCCTCATTAGCAAAGCAGGTACTTTGACCTAACATTGAGATGAGACGCATTTCATATATACATTACATATTCATTTAATCATCAAGTATTTATTGTGCGTCCACTTTCTGGTAGGTACTAATGAAGTTGCATAAATGATTAAGACAAAGTTTTCATCTTCTAAGAATTAAAAAAAAGTGATTTTCCCTATTTAGATAGTAGTCTTCATAGTTAGTGTTTATTTGGATATATCAAATGTTTACTTTTTTTTTTTTTTCTTAGCGTCGCTTCCCACTCCTTTCTGGGATCAGTTTTCTTCTTACCCAAGTATATATTTTGATATTTTCAGTGAAGATCTATGAGTGATACATTATCATAGCTTGTCTAAAAATATTTTTATTTTGCCCTCACTTTTGAATGATAATTAGTTGAGTATAAAGTCAACAGGTTTGTGATTATTTCCACTCAGTACTCTGAAGGTAATATTTTATTGTCTCTTGACATTTATTATAGTTGATGGAAAGTCTAATTGCCATTATTTTATGGTTGGTCTTTTTCTTTCTCCGGCTACCTTTAAAAAATTTCCTGTCATTGATGTTTAATTGTGATGTGCTTGGTTGTGATTTTGTTTTTATTGGTCATTAATGAAACAGAATGAACTTCTTTAATATTTCTCCATTTCTGGAAATATCAGACATTATATCTTTCCATATTTATTTCCCCTACTTTCTTGACTCCTGGGCAGCAGTTATTACTCACCACGTCTCTCGTATTTCCTGTGTCTTTGTCTCTCTGTGTTACAATCTAGGTAAAATCCTTCCCTGGTTCACTAAGGCTCTCTTAAAGAGATAGTTAATCTGCTGTTTAACCTATTTGTTGAATTTTTAAAGTAGGAACTAGTTGTTCCTACAAGTTCTATTTTTAAAAAATACTGTTGTTCTTATTCTTTCATTATAATCTCTATCAATTATTTTAAATCTTAATTTATTTTAAATATAGTAAATACATGTAGTTATTTCATATTTGTGCTCATTTGTTCTGTTATCTCCAGTTCTTCTTATTTATTTCATCTGCTGATTTTATACACACACACACACACACACAAACACATATATGCATAAATGTATAAGGTGTGAACATATCTTCAGTGGGTTTTACATACACACCCATCCCCTTTAGGAACCCTGCTTACTTTGTTTATTTGTTGTGGTTTAATGCTTGCTTCTTCCTTTTTTCCTTCCTCTTTTCCACCTGATCATCTACCTGCTATGCGAAAAGTAAGTTAGGCTATTGAGGTTGTAGAAATCAAAGACACATTTAGGCAGACTTAAGTAATAAAGGGTTATTATAAGCTATATGTGATAATAAGGAATTATTATAAAGCTATTCATGTTAATAAGAAAGACAGTTATCTGAGCTGCACAGTGAGGGTTCTGAAAGACTGGAAGATAACTCAAATGGTTGTTCAGGATACTACACAATTTTGCAACTAAACTATCATGTTGCAGCCTCAACAGGAAACATCTTTGTTTCTCTGTTCTAGTAAATTATCATTATTTCGGTTTGGCTATTCTCTATGTCTAGCTTCTATGACTAACTTTTTTTCTAGGATTACTAGTTTCTGCTTACTCAGATCTTTTCTTTCTTGTTTTTACTTTCTCATGGCTTCTACTTATATAATCTTCTTCTGTGTGCTTTAGTTTTTGCTTCTTTTGCCAATTGTTTCTCTTTCTCCCTCTTTTCTCATCAGTCCATCTTTCTTTGTCTTTGCCTGGGAGTCAAGCTCCCTAAAATAAAGGATTTAATTTGTGCCATAGTTATCTTTAGCTTTTCCTTGTTTGGCAGAGTTTTACACTAGTTCCATTTAAAATGGCTGCCATTGGATTTACATGGTAATAGTGCAGTAACCAAAGCTTAAAGAACTACTTAGTACAGTTCCAATCATGTAATAGATTTTTCCTCAGGTTGTTAATTATTTAAATAATGCTTTAAAGAAGGAGCTTTCTTGAAATTGGCTATAACTAGTGGGGAGGTTTTTTTTCCCTTTAAAATAATGCATCTACCTATGTAAACAAAATGAGCCATGTAATTCGTGTCTTTTTCAGTAATGTTTTGTTGAAAAAGTTGTTGTATGACTATTGTATAACAATTCTTCTAATATGCTACCAGAACATGATAAAATTTATGGTTTCCCCAAATCTCCAGTGGTAATCAAACCACTCTACTGTCCAAGGCTAATGCTCTTATTTTGAGATTCTCTCTTCCTACCCTGTCCCGCATCCACCCCACCAAATATAAGGCTTACACTGAAACGTCTTCTCTCTAGAATGTCAATTTTAGCAGGTCATCTGATAAATAGACAGACAGACAGATATGGCCCTGGCTCAGACCACATTTCAGAGGTCTACTCCCACATTTCCAGTGGTCTGCAGGGCATCTCCCTGAATTTCTTGCCAACACCCCAATCTCAAAATGTGTAATGTGGCAAATTCATAATTTTTTCCACAAAACCATCTTAACTTCCTGGGTTTGTTGTCCATATGGTAATACCTAGATACCATTCAATTGCTTCCAGTTTGCTGGCTGACCATGCAAATCTGGCTTCTGACTCACACCACCACTGGTGACTAATAAGACTCCTTGTTTCACTATTCTTGGTTCCCAGCTAACTTGATTTCTTACACATTCTATACTTACCTGAGTATGACTAGCTCTAGTCCTGACCAGCTTCCACTTTATCTCTTATCATGCAGTGCCCAATTCTATTACTCTTTTATCTTTATTAACATAGGTATCTTTTGCTTTGCATCTTTAACTCTTCCCATGGAATACCGTCTTGCCTATTTTCTTGGAAATCTTGCAGCACCATTTCCTCTATCCTCCCCAAGGTCCAGATTTTTATCACCACTCCTGGCCAAGTCCAATCTCCCTAAGTCTTAATTCCTACTCTGCTACTAATTGTTACTCAAGACAAGTCACTTTTTCTCTCTGGTCCCAATTTTATTTTCTTTTAAAAGGAAGGTATATTAAACCATCCAGTCGCTAATGTTTTATGAAATTATGACAGGCATTTTCCTAGTCTCTGGCATGGAAACTTCAGAGATAGCTTTGAATCATTTTCTGACACCCCTCCCCCCACCCCCACAGTTTTCCACTGATCAGTTATTAAATTCTACCCTGATTGTGGCTTTTGATTCAGTTCTTTTTTCCACATCCACCACCACCACTGTTTTATTTCTTGTTTAGACTATTACAGTAGAGGTTTACCTGCTTTCACTCTCTCCCCTTAAATCCATTTGTTACATATATTTAGGAGTGTCTGCCCAGCCCTCACTCTCTTCCCTTAGAATTGCCCAGAACCCTACCAATTCCTGATACCTGATAAAGAAAGAGGTTGGATCTAGGAAGCTATGTTTATACCAGGTCACCCCAGAAGCAGCTGATTAAGTCATATAAAATAGATACTTCTCTCAAAAATGTGAGCCACAAAACCCAGAAACTATAATTATATGGTATTAGGAATGTAGAATTGAGACCAGATTTGCCTTTCTGTCAATCCAGAGAAAGGTGAAAGTCATAGTTAAGAGAACTGGGAACCAAGAGCAGAGTGAAGGAAATAAATTTGCAGAAAGAACAGATGTCCAGAAAATGGAGGAGATGTTCACACACACACACACACACACACGAATGCACACAAATGCACATACACAGGTGTGGAATGAGTGCTTGTCTGATAGCTTTCCAATTTCCTTAAAGTCTAATGGTATTTCTTATAGTTGGCTATTTGTGATCCCTACATTTCCTTTATTTTTTTTTACTTAAGTTAATTTTGAGTGGGCTTTGTTCCATTCCTTAACATCCAACCCATCCCCTAAGACATCACAATTTTACTAATCATGTAATTTACTTGTTCAAAAACTTTCATTGGCTCTCCGTTGCTGATGCATTTGATCCCAGGTTCCTAAGTTTGATGTATTTGGGTCCATTCTCTGGCCTGAGCCATTGTTTTCACCCTTCTCTTTCATCATCCTCCTATATTCTTACCTAATTGTTCTCTCCTTTTCTCCCCAAACATGACTTTTACCTTCCTTGTTTACGTCTTTGATCATGCTGTATCCTCTAGCTGGAAAAACAACATCAACAAGAAATAAGCAAAACAAAACATCTCCACTGGTTGGAGACATTTCCACTCTTAAGGCCCGGCATAAATGCTAGGAGTGGGTAATTTTTCATGATTGCTTCCCTGATCTCCTGAATAGGGTATAGTCTTTGATTTAAACTATCATAGTATTTTGGGGCGCCTGGGTGGCTCAGTTGGTTAAGCGACTGCCTTCGGCTTGGGTCATGATCCCAGAGTCCCAGGATCGAGTCCCATATCGGGCTCCCGGCTCAGCGGGGAGTCTGCTTCTCCCTCTGACCCCGCCCCCTCTTGGGCTCTCTCTCTCTCTCTCCCACTCTCTCTCTCTCTCAAATAAATAATAAAATAAAATCTTAAAAAAAAAACTATCATAGTATTTTGTCCATATTTTATCTTCCTCATGGCAGTGTGGTAGAGCAGGAAGAATATAGGCTTTCAAGTAAGACAGAACTACATTCAAATCCTGGTTTTGCTACTTAAGGGTTGTGTAATTTTGGCAAGTTATTTAATCTTTATGTACCTCAATGAGAAAAAAAAAAACAGTAAGCAAATAATCATTCAAATGAATAGAGAATTATAAATTGTGTAAATGTTAAGGAAAAAAGTACAGGGTAAATGAGACAGTATAGTAGTGGGATATAGCCTGGTTAGGGGTTTAAGAGAGGCCTCCCTAAAGAAGTGGCCTTTAAACAAACACTTGGAAGAATAAGTAGCCAAGGACAAGTCTAAGAAGAGAATTTTCAATACAGAGAAACTAAGCATAAACAAAAGTACTGGGGCCCTTCTGTATCTTATTTCATCACTAATATTTTCTCTTCTCTTAAAGATTACTCTTTCTCATTTTTTTATTATTTCATTTTTCACGTTATGATTTGTGCTGTTAGTAAGCTTACTTCTCATTGCTCTATTTCTATTTGACATTTTATAGCATAATCTTGATAATTGCTACGATCAATTTTGTGTATCTATTAAGCAGTGCCACTTTGGTAGTTGACTAACCTTTTCTTCTAAAACATTGAAATATGAATAAACCAGGACAAGCACTGCTCTTTTAGTTCTAACATCTCTTGATTGTTTCCTTTTGATGACTTCACTTTTTCTACTTTCCTTATCTTTCAGTAAATTTTTTAAAGATATATGTAGATAGATAGATAGATAGTTAGATAGATAGATAGATATGTATGGGTATATATGTCTTTTAAAAATTTATGTATATTGGGGCACCTGAGTGGCTCAGTCAGTTAAGCGTCTGCCTTCAGCTTAGGTCATGAGCCCAGAGTCCTGGGATTGAGCCCCGCATCGGGCTCCCTGCTCAGTGGGGAGCCTGCTTCTCCCTCTTCCTCTGCCTTCCACTCCCCCTGCTTGTGTTCTCTCTCTGTCAAATAAATAAAATCTTTTAAAAAAATTTATGTATATTATATATATGTATATATCCCTGTTATATGTTCATAAGAAGAAGTCTAAGCTCTAGTGGGATATTGGACATCTAAACAAGTAATTCTAAAATGAAGCAGAATAGGGCGCCTGGGTGGCTCAGTTGGTTGGGCGACTGCCTTCGGCTCAGGTCATGGTCCTGGAGTCCCGGGATCGAGTCCCGCATCGGGCTCCCTGCTCGGCGGGGGGTCTGCTTCTCCCTCTGCCCTCTTCCCTCTCGTGCTCTCTGTCTCTCATTCTCTCTCTCTCAAATAAATAAATGAAATCTTTAAAAAAAAAAAAAAAATGAAGCAGAATATTTTGCCACTCCCTTTATCTTTTCTTTTAACCACCCCCCCTTTCCCATTGACTTTATGATGACATAGTCTCCCTTTTATCTTCCTCCTACCTCTCTGATTTTACTTTTTTAGTACTAATTCCTCTTCCTCTGCTTGTGCTTTAGTGTTGTTATTTACTGGGGGCTCAGTCCTTGGTTCTTTTCTTACAGTACATATCATGCTGGGCATCTACATCCATTTCCCCAGATCTGACATCATCTGTATTCCTATCTTCAGCTCAAATCTTTCTACTGAATTCTAGGCCAATATTCGCCTGACTTTCTGAACATATCAATCTATTTATCCTACAAGCATATAAAGTTCAGTGTTCCAAATCTTGCTTACCTCTTTTTCTTCCAATGCACCTAACCACGTTTACCCAAATGCACAAATCAAAACCTTCAAGTCAACCTTGAGTTGAAGTGAAAAGGTTTATCACTGGAACTTTTCAATTCTGCCTCCTAAGTGTCTTAAATCCTTCTGTTTCCCCCCACACTCCCCGCCCACCTCTGGGTTTCCACTGTCATTGTCTTATTGTAAATTTTTATCATCTTTGCCAGAATTATTACCTTAGTCTTCTAACTGGATTCTATTTTCTGTCTGTCTCAATCTCCTCCAGCCCAAACTCTACCAGAGTAATGGTGATATGTGTTAAGGCGGGCACTTGTGATGAGCAATGGGTGTTATATGTAAGTGATGAATCACTAAATTCTACTTCTGAAACCAATATTATACTGTATGTTAACTATAATTTTTTTAAAGATTTTATTTATTTATTTATTTGACAGAGAGAGAGAGACAGCGAGAGAGGGAACACAAGCAGGGGGTGCGGGAGAGGGAGAAGCAGGCTTCCCGCGGAGCAGGGAGCCCTATGTGGGGCTCGATCCCAAGACCCTGGGATCATGACCTGAGCTGAAGGCAGACGCTTAAAGACTGAGCCACCCAGGCGCCCACTAACTAGAATTTAAATAAAAGTTTGAAACAAAAATAAATAAATGAAATAAAATATACTTAGAGTTATATTTATAAAATAGAAATTTCATAATAACAACCTCTCCATAAAATTCTTACTAGGTTCACTATCATCTATAGGACAAAATCTAAACAACTTAACATGAAAACAAAGTCCTTCGTGATCTGGCTTCTGCATGTTGTTGTAACCTAATTTCTCCACTGCCCTCCCCACCACAGCACTCCATGTCTGCACCAAACTGCTCATCATTCAGGTTCCCAGACTAACTTTCTGCTTTCTCATTTCCATCCTTTTGTATATGATCTTCCTCTGCAGGGTATGACCTCCTTCATGTCTTATCTTGCCCCCCACCTATCCCCTAAGTCCTTCTACTTCTTTTAGGACTAGGCTTATGTATCGTTACTTTGGATCCTTCCTGAACTTTCCTTTTCACCATCCTCCTGAAGTTACTCACTTTTTCAGTATATTGTTACATCTGATGTTTACCTGCTATTTATATATCTGATGAATTTTTGCTTCATTATACTTTGTTTCCCTTATATACTTTGTGAGGTCTTCAAGGACTTAATTTACCTGAATAGCCTCAGCACTCTCTCTTAGAGAATATGTTGAAGAAGTCAACAAACTGGATTAAAGAAAGCAAGAACTATTGAGTCACGTATATTTGAGTTGGCTGTGTCATTTACCAGCTGTGTAAATTTGGGCATTTATTACCTTCTCTGAATCTGTTTCTTCATCTGTAAAATATGGGTGATAATAACTACCTCACAGGATTCTTGGATTACTAAATCAGACTATGTATTTTAAATGCCCAATAGAGATCTATCTCTAGTAGATATCTATTTATTTTTAACTTTTGTTGAATGAACACATAGAAATGAGTGCATGAGCGAGTGGATAATTGAGTGAATGCATTTGAATGAATAGAATAAAAACTATAAAAATTTTTATAATGGATTCACCAGGAAAGACTTTCTGTACAAGCAGCTGTCTTACTCTTTAAAGGGATGGTTAAGATGTCAGCAGTCAGGGCGCCTGGGTGGCTCAGACAGTTAAGCATCTGCCTTCGGCTCAGGTCATGATCCCAGGGTCCTGGGATCGAGTCCCGCATCGGGCTCCCTGCTCCTTGGGAGCCTGCTTCTCCCTCTGCTTCTCTCTCTCTGTCTCTCATGAATAAATAAGTAAAATCTTAAAAAAAAAAAAAAAAAAAGATGTCAGCAGTCAGCAATGTAGCAGCAGTCAAGGCACTGGGAACCTGAACCTTGAGAGTGTGAGAAAAGGCTAAGACTGGGGAAAACATCCTTTTTTGTTGTTGTTGAAAACATTATTCCCTGCTGTCACTCTACCCTTCTCCCTGTTTTTTCTTCATCACATTAAAGAACTCTAAGGATGGGCTGGCTGCCAGCTCATTCAAGGTACATCAGCATCTCATTAGCCAGGTGACAAGATAGGCCTCACACAATAAGCTCTATGGATTTTGAAAAGAGAAAGTGGGTTGTTATGGAGCTTTCTGTTGCCTAATTATTATTATTCAGTGAACTGTTTTAGACACACCATACATTGCAATGATGTTAAAGGCACTGCATTTTCTTCCTTAGAAAAAAAAGAATATTAACATTTATGTAAAATCCACTGGAAAGCATCAGTTTAGAGTCCTGTGTGTTTCAGGTACCTATCTCAGAAACTGAAGCTGAGAAAGGTAATCTAGCAGGTAGGATTTTTAAGTTGTTGACTTCATCTCTCTACTCTTTAGATGGAAATCGACTTTGATGACAGACTCAAATCATCAAGCTAACATGTTGTATTGCTATATTGCTTACCCATTTTTCTTTATTAGTCTTTTTTTTTTTTTAATGCCTCACCACTCTTGCATTATTAGTCTGGGTTTATGTCACTGCATTCTATTGTGTCACTGAGTAATGGAAAAAGAAATTAATTTTGGAATTATACAATAGCCAGGATTCACAGCTCAGCTCTGCTGTTTACTAGCTGTGTGAACTTAGACAAGTTATAGAACCATTCTGATCTTCTCTAAGGTAAGGATAATGGTTCCTAACTTATAAGATTGTCATGATGATTAGAAATTACATTTTAAAACTGCCTACTTTTATGGCAGGCATATGATAGGCACTTGATAAAAGCTAGTCAGTACAAAGAATTTACCTTATCTAGTTGTTGATAGAATCTACTTTACAAATACATGTAAAAAGTATGTAAAATTCATGATCATAGAGAAAATACGAGATTTTCATTTGTAAGTCATATATACAACATTGTTAAGAAATTCAAGTGAAAACTTTAAGAACCTGTAACACCACTCTACCACCATAACAGGATTATCATTTTACATATGTTATCTCTTTACCTTTATTCTCACATTTTTCAGTTGAAATGATTGAGTGTATATAATTTTGATTTTTTTTTTTTACTTGATATCATGCCACATTTATGGCACTATACTGTGTGTCAGTAAGAGACATTCAAATTTATTTAATCATATCATTATTAGATATTTGGCTTACATCTTAGGGTTGTTACTAAAAACCACATAGTTGATTTTTGGTGCATACTTAGGGGATTTTAGAGAGGAGATGGGGTACTTCCTTTCCAGTATAAATCCCCTAGTGAGATTAATGACACATATGTGACGTTAGCCCTTGAAACATTGTTTTTCAAAATGGATACACATCCTTCTAGAAACTAAACGCCTTCCTGGGACATTATCCCTGGACACTGCTCCTAGACCAAGTTAATAGGATAGAAGAGGCAGAAAAATAAAAGATGGGAGAGTGCAGTTCAGTATTGAATTTGGATGTGGTAGAAAAAGATATTTATCATCTGTGACTTAATTAAAATCCACGTGCTATTGGCCCTTGGAGAAATTAATTATCTATTCTTCAATTCAGTCAGATAGTCTGTTAATCTTTCCACAAGCCTATTATGAGAAAAATGATGATAATACACACTCCCTACTTGCTGAAAGTAATACACAATCCCTGCCTTCTGGAAGCTTATGTTTCAGTGGAAGTGACAAATATTTTTCAAAGATCATTGTAATACAGTTGAGAAGTGTTCCATTGCAGGTTAAGTATGATACAGGAGGGTGGGCAACTTACCTTAGAGCCCAAAGATCAATTACGAGTATGTGCTGACCTTATAAGAAAAAGAAGAGCATAGTTACATATCTTTTCTTGTTACTATCTCCCAACTCTGGGAAGTGTAAATGGCCCAACTCTGAGAGTAGTACTGCACTCCCTGTTGACTATTCCTAAAGGTTCAAATAAAGTATCTTATTATGGGTCTTAGATATGCTAGAACCTTCTGTTTAGACTTTTGCTTTGTGTTCACAGCATTTGGCAAATAGGCCTCAATCCCTCCTTAAAGACTCAGTAATTAAATTTAATGTTGACCACCTACACAGATAAAAGGAATCGTGATTCACGTTGAGATATCCCATCCATACTCAGCATTTTAAGACTTAGATACTATAGAATTATAGTATTATACTGTTATAGTATATTATATTACATTATAAAGTATTATAGTATAGTGTATTTTATTGAAAAGTAATACATGAAGAATATCAATCCTTTCCTTTAATTCTGAGCCATATTTCTTATTTCACCTCAGCGGGTAATATTCCTCTTTACCTTTTTTGCTCAAACCCATAACTTGATTTTTTCCCTATTGTAGGAGGATTTGTAAGCCTCAACCACCCATAGTGAGATCATGTTGAAATCAGACTTAACCTGGTAGGAGTTGGGGATTAGATGAGATGCTGAAGAAGTTTAAAAAGAACCTCACTGAGTAAAGCCAATTTTATACAGAACCATTCAAGTTCACAGACTTTAATTAACAGTTTGAAATTTGTAATATTACTTGAATTTCAAATGGGTGAGAATTTAACACTGTATTATAGGAGCCCAGGCAAAAGGACACGAGTTGCGTCACAGAGACTTATTAAATGCGATGGAAATTCAACAGACGAATGCCGGCAAACAGGTGCAAGAGCTGAATTAATTTTTAAACCCTACCACTCGGGGAATTGCAATGCATCACGTTGACAGCCACAGCACGTTGCTAATTTCATTCACAAGCTTAAAAATCTCAATACATTTGAACATGTGAATGTATTAAATTTTAAAAAGTGTAAGTAGCATAAGGGTATCCCAGAACTAAAAATGATAATTTCTCTCTGGGACTTTAAGTCATTTATCTAGCCAGAAGCATGGTGTTTTTTATGAATGAAATCTATCTTAACGCTTCCCCATACAAATTGTGTTCTATTATTGTATGTAGTGCAGACTGTTACTAAGCAAGGTTTTCTCTTACTTTTAATATGAAATCCCTTGTGAGTCAGCAGAAAACTGAGTATTCACTGATAGAATTTCCAACTTCTGCTGTCACGCATGAAGGGGGTTCTCAGTCTCTGTTTCTGATGATGCTAAGTGGTGGTATTCCTGGAGTTAAAGAAAAATACAACAAAATAAAGCTAAATGAAGACAGAGACTTTTTTGGTGGTATCATTAAAGGTGGTAAATTATAAGCTGAAAACTCAGAAAACTCTGTTTTCACCATGAATTTACCTATTTTGAGGTCCCTGATACAGCTGAGAATTCAATGAAAACCCTGGATTATCTCCACATAAAACTGCATATACACACAAAATCTTACAAAGATTTCGGGGTTGTGATCATGAATCTCCACACTTAGAATACCATTTATGGTACATCTTGATCTTTGGGGCTGGAAGAATATCTCTTATTTAGTGGATTTTTCCCTTTGCCACCTACTGTGCACCACACTTTAGACCTGGGACTGAGGATATAAAAGAAGATAATAAAATATCTTTGGATCTTTTGCAGCCTAGTAGATGTTAATAGACCACTAATGTAGAATGGTAATAGTTTGTTGAAATATGTATAAAAAGGTCATTGCAAAAACTTGCTGGAGAAGATCCTACCTTTGTGAGCATTAGGGATGAGTAAACTATAAGAAGAGGGAGAAAAGCATTTAGACTATGAAGAGAGCAACGATCACTGCCCTGTCATTGCTAAAACTGTGTATTTACAAGAAATGCACAATATCAAATGTTTAGAAAATCTTCCAGTCTTCTCTTACAACATTTCCCAAGAAGCTTTAAAGAAAAAAATAAAAGGAGCTGGGTTTAATTATCCAAGATTTTAGCCATCAGAGCCCTTTTTTCTTAATTGTACACAAGCTTGTCCCCTCATTTTGCTTAGCAAGAGAATATTAAGCACTAATTTTTGGAACATAAAAACAACTATAAAGGGCTCCTTTTCTAGCAGGTGAGTCAGGAAAAGCCCAGTGTGTACTGCATTGGTTGAGTCTAGATTCTTAATCAAAAACATGTAATCAGTACTTGTGCAAAAGTCTTTTGATAATGACAGTAGTAGTAACTGTTTCTTTTTTAAACACACTATCAAGAAAGCTGATGAAAAAGGCAAATTTACAGTCTAATAACCTGAGCTAACAATATGTTATTTTCAATACAATGAAAAGGACAAAAGCCAAAGGTATTCATTACCGTTCCCAGGTAAGAGACCAGGGCAGTTGCCGCCTTCACCAGATGTGCAGTCTTTAGGCCTAACAATGCACATCTCCCCAGGGGAAAAGTGGAGAGAAAGCCAAACTCTTGCAACTTGATGCAAAGTGATTTGGGTTCCATTACAACATCTCTCAGTAAAAGGCTATTCAGGCTTAGAGTAAAGATTCTACCCTCATTTTCTCCCAGAAAATGAGATTGTTATATAAAACACTAGACATGGAATCGGAGCTTCTGGAAATCATTATGAGCCATGTGATTTCATCTTAACTTCCTTTAATTCTAACCAGGAAAAAGGAGATGAGATGGTTTGGTGAATGTACCATCTTAAAATTGTTGCTTTGTTTTGAGCACGCATAAAGACAAGAAAACTCAAGAACATCCTCAGGAAACTGAAAAATAAACACCCCTATATAATAAATAGAGTTTTTTTTTTTTAAAATCAAGACAAAAAAACTAATGTTAATCTGGCCTTCCCAGAGTGTGTTTCTCAGATGAACTAGCCAGAAATGTTATGCCTCTCTTCCGGAGGAGTTAGATTCATTCTGTCTTATAAAAAGAATGGATGTAGGGGTGGGCTTCATGTTAAAAAGACCAAATTTCCATTTGGGTCCTGTGAACTTGGGAAGTGACCTTTAACCCTCAGTTTTTCACCTTTAAATGGAAATGAGAATATCTACCTCTTGCCTCAGAATTATTATAGGGACTTAATGACATAATTAAGATATGTGAGGAGTGATTAACACCAAACATACTTTAAGTATTTTCCTACCCAGAAAACAAATTCTATGGAATGGGTAGTTGTTATTAAAAATTAAAGTTCTTATTTCAGAAAGTTTGGAAGTGCTAGGTGAATAGAGTTTAACAATTATATTCAGAGCTTTACCATGCTAATGGACATTGTGGATCTCTAGAAGAGTGTAGCATGCTGCTTTTCTCAGACTTTACTTGCCAAAAGACACATTGGTATTTGGTTGGGGAGTGAAGGTGCTATATAGTTAACAAGGTCACTGTGCCCAGAACAGTAGATGGAAAATGCTTTCTATACAGGGGTCAAGATTCTTTTTTTTTTCTCGTTTTGTTCCCTTAATGGTGTGTACAATCCTTGTTTCTAGCCCTCCTCACAATATTTACATATCATTCTCCCTATTGGGTTTGAATTTTTTGAGGGCAGGGACTACAATGTCTTCATAAACATTTTAATCCCCAGTGTTTAGTACACTGTACATAGTAAATATTGTCTGAATGAATGAATGATGTATTTTTCAGGATGCAGTTACTGAATTTTACCAAATACTCTTGATGCCAATTTTAATTGAAACAATTTCTTTTTTTTTTTTAAAGATTTATTTATTTATTTATTTGAAAGAGAGAGAATGAGGGAGAGCACATGAGAGGGGGGAGGGTCAGAGGGAGAAGCAGACTCCCCGCCGAGCAGGGAGCCCGATGCGGGACTCGATCCCGGGACTCCAGGATCATGACCTGAGCCGAAGGCAGTCGCTTAACCAACTGAGCCACCCAGGCGCCCCTGAAACAATTTCTGTTAGCCTCAGATTCCACGCAACTAATAAACGGACTAAATAAATTAGGATTTTGGATTTCTGAAAACAAATGGTATGGTTTAAAATGATTCACAAATATATGTCATCCTTGTGGAAATATGCTCAAGAAAGAAGATGCCCTGTGCAGAAAGGTGCTCCATGAAAACTAGAGCAAAGGGAGAAGGAAAGAATGGAGACAAATAAATACTGTGTGCTCAAGATACCAGAAGAAAAGTTGTATACTTGGGTGGCAAGAGAAATCTAAAAGTTTAATTGTGGGAAATAATCTGGCCAGGTGAATGTAATGCAACCTGGAAGGTTTAGGTTAGTTAAGTTAGGGCTCTTATTTGTTAGCATCAGTCATTAAATAGTCAAGGTCAAACTAAAAAGTGATTTTTAAATAATGTCTCATTTTTTTAAAGATTTTATTTGTTTGAGAGAACACACATGAGAGGTGGGAGGGGCAGAGAGAGAAGGAGAAGGAGGCTCCCCACTGAGCAGAGGCTCGATCCCAGGACCCGAGATCATGACCCAAACCGAAGGCCTAACCAACTGAGCCACCCAGGCGCCCCTGATTTCTCATATCTATACCATGCTATCTTCATAGTCTTAAGGCCTAAATGCCACTTTGTAAACTTAGAAGTGCACCATTAATTTGTACAAAAGGAAAATTTTATACTTCCTTTTGGATACTGAAGTCTTTTAATCTGATGCCTAAATCCAATGAGAATTACTCAGATGCTTCAGAGGTTTTCAACAACCCTCTACCCCACCTACTCTCCTATTAGTCCAGGATCAAAATAGAATTAGTTTGGTAGAATCTTCAAATTAACCTATCAAATCCCTTCCTCACCTACTCCACTGTACAACTGAGAATAGCAAAGAAATAAATGGATGAATGGCATTCATAAAGTGACTATACGGAGTATGTGCTTCTGAACATTTTCTTTATTTGATCCTTACAATAATCTTGTGAAAAGTGTTAACTCATGTTCTAGTGGGAAAACAAACTTAGAAGTTAAGTGTTATTGCCCCATGTCAAACAGCTATTAAAAAGTAAAAGGTCTGATCATTGAACCTAGTTTCTCCTTCTATAGCCCAGGCCATTTCTATTACACCATGTTGTCTTAATATAAGTATTGTCATTTTTTATGCTTTTCCATACGGATGTTTAAAGTGCATATGTGTAAGCTTAGTACTCACACAAACAGCCTGACCATAATTTAGGTGAAGATAACAAAGGACATGTAAAATATTAATGGAAATACTATGTTCCCTGGATGGGTTTTATGATAATGTAAATTTTATCCAAATCAGTTTAAAAACTTCAGTGCAATTTTAATCAAAATATTTGTTATATACTTTATTGATTCTTTCTAAATTTAATTTGGAATAACAAATGCATGAGAATACCCAAGAAAATTTTTTAAGGAAGGATGATGGTGAGGGTAGAGGAGTTTGTACCACCTGATAGCAAAACATACTGGGGAAAAAAAAACAATAATAATTTGGTATTGGCAGAAAAATAGAGAAATACATCAGTGGAACACAATTGAGAATCCAGAAGATCTATTTGTGTATAAAAATACAGTATGTGATCAAAGTGGTACTTCAAATGAGTAGGGAAATAATGTACAACTTAATAGAACAATTGGCTATGTAATTTTCAAAAAGATGAAGTTAGATCCCTACCTCATACCATACTAAAAATAAATTTTCTGTGAATTAAATATTTAAATATAGGAAATAAAACTAGAAATATACCAGAAGATATAGAGTTGATTAAATCTACATAATCTTGGTGTGGGGAGAGCTTTCCTAAACTTGATAAAATCTAAAAGATATGAAAAAAATCTATATACTCTTTTAATTTCTGTATGGCAGAAAAACTCCACAAAGTAAAAAGACAGTCACAATCTCTGAAAAATATTTGTGACTATATATGAGAGAAATGGTTAATATCCTTATTTTATGAATAGCTCTTCTAAATCAATGAAGAAAAAACAACATCAGAATAAGAACATGAACAAAGGGTTTGCTCAGTCAATTTATAGCTGAAATCAAATGGCCATTAGATTTGAAAGGATTCCCCATTCTACTAATTGCCAAAGAAATGCAAATAAATAACTGTAAACTATGATTTGTTCACTTTATTAGGCTAGTTAAGGTTAAAAAGAGTGCTAGTTTTAGTACTAGTGTAGACGTGGGGAGATGGGCTCTCTCATGTACTATTGAGGGAAATAAATTGGTACAATCTATTGATTGTAACCATAACTGGCTTGATCCCAGGACCCTGAGATCATGACCTGAGCCAAAGGCAGACACTTAACTGACCGAGCCACCCACGCGCTCTAATTCTGTGATGTTTAACAGGAGACCTGAATTAAGTAGGGAATAAGCCATCCAGCTATATGAAGGCAGATTTTCTAGGTACAGGTCAAAGAACCTAGGCAGGACCACGCCATGGTTCAGTTAAGGTACAGAGCTCAAGGTCAGGAAGGTGAGGTCAGAGAAATGGGGGTGGTAGGAAGCAATGGTTGCATATGACATAGAGACATTTGGCCAAGGTAAGAACTTCAGTTTCTATCTCATGTGATAGGAAGACCCTAGAGGTGCTGAGCAGTGTAATCACATGATCTAATTTTCATATGAAAAAGATTGGTCTGATGGCTGTGTGGAAAAGGTGATGATGGCTTGGATTAGGGTGATAGTAGTAGAATTGGTGAGAAATGGTGGGGTTCTCAATACAATTCAGATATATGTATGTAACTATACATTTTTTAAAGTGTACTTAGTGTACTTAACTTGAAAACATCTTGCTATTAAATGTATGTTAGCCTTTAATTCCTTTTTATAGTCAGTTTACTGACATAATTTTGCTATTATAAAGTATTAGAAGGATAAAAAACCTCAAAACATAAAAAAAATATTAGGAGGAAAACAGTTCTGCTATTTTGAAGAATTGAGAAAACTTGTGGTTTAAGATTTTATAGGTGTTAAGTGAAATAAAAGCTTACAGAAAATCTCAACAATATTGTGCACTAATCTTTGTGGAAAAAAATTTGAGCTGAAAACACTGAAGGTCTTGATGACCATTACATTCTCATGTCTTACACTCTGGTTTCTCTTCAGATCGCATGAATCTTTCGCCTTTTACATTCTCATGTCTTATTTTATTCTGTAAAAGAAATATGCAAAACGTTCACCTTGCACATTGGCTCATTTCAGTTAATAAGGGCTTGCAAGTTTGCATTTCTGGAGGTTAAAGTTAATTGCAGGTGTTATGTTGCATGTGCAAATAGTTGATTCATTAAGACATTTCCAGCAAGTATCAAATATCATTAAATACAAGGAAATAGTTATATTGAGATAATGAAATTGCTAGCAAATTTTAGAGTTCATTTGCCCCATTAAATTCATAATTCAGTATCCACATTCACATTTGGCCAAAAAGTAGGACATTTTATGACATTATTTGAAAATTCAGTTCATGATGTTTTCTGTGACTAAAAAGATGCTCTTCATTTAGCCATTCTTTGATGTGACTGAGTATTATATTCTTCATATAGCCATCTAATGATGTGAATGAAACTGTAATAATGATCCTGGATTTTCATTCACTTATCCATTTATTTTTTTCCATTCATTATCTATTTATTATCTTTTCAACAAACATTTACTGAGTGTTTACTATAGTAGTTCTTAATCTTGGCTGCAATCACAATCCGCTGTGAAGCTTTTTAAAAATAGTGATTACTGTGTAATAAACCCCTGAAACTGATTCCATAGGTCTGGACTGGGGCCAGGCATCTTTATTTTTTCAAAGGCTCCACAGGTGACTGATGTGCAGTCAAGGCTGAGAATCACAAGCTTCTCTGTTAAGTATGAGAGATATGAAGAGTGAACATGAAGTAGCTCCTATTCACAAGTCAAGGTACTGAGACAGACAAGTAAACTAGTAATTGCAGTAGAGTGTGACAAGTGCACACCTCTTCCCACTTAGAACTCCTATACATTGGCCTAGTCCATTGGTAGACTAGAAAACACAAAAAGGAGATTTTCTCTAAGCACCAAATCTAATGAATCTGTATTTTCTGTCTTACCTACTATGCCTTAATCAAATGAATTAGCCATACAAGATCTGTGACTAAAATCAGGAAATAGAATAATAGAGAGGACCAGTTTCTGTCTCTGATAACAGAATATAGGATATGATAAAGAAGTGGAAGAAGAGAGAAGGGTTGCAAAACAGTAAGCTCCTCAAGGGCAAGGACCAGGTCTCATTAATATTTTTCTTCCTTTGGCCTAATTTAGAGTCTAGCAGATAATCCCACATGGTCTCTACTTACCTAGGAGAACTCTGTTCCTTTCTCTCTGACCAGTGACTTACACAATCAAACCCATTTTTGCTATCTTACAGGCACATGACATTTACTGATTGTCTTTAAAGTTTCTAATTCAGACAAAAACACCTTGCTTCCTTAATACCCCGATGATGGGTATTAATACCCATATTGCATGGAGCACTGGGTGTTAATACGCAAACAATGAATCATGGAACACTACATCAAAAACTAATGATGTACTGTATGGTGACTAACATAACATAATAAAACAAAATTTAAAAAAAACCACCTTACTTAATCCTGGATAGTAGGATTGTCTTTTCTTGTCTTTTTGTCTATCTGTACCATTGCCAGTTGATGTTTTGTTTTTACTATTTTAATTTCCATTACCATATGCTGTTTAAATTCTTTTTTTTTCTTTTTAATTTCATTTTATAAAATCTGTATTGTCAATCTTTCTTCCTATAAATTACAGAAACAGAAGTGCCAGTTTATAAAGGAAGGGTATCCCTGGAAATTGAACTTATCTAAAATAAGGCAGGATGTGTACTTTTGGTCCCCAGAGCAGCACCAAAAAGCTCCACAAAACATATTGCCCATCGCAGTCCTTTATCGTCTTCTGGTCCATGAAGGTGTGACTTGCAGAGTTGATAGGACCATACCTGGAAATCCTACCCAGGAAACCCATTACACATAGTTCAGATTAGGATTCCCTAAACAAAAATTTTAAAAAGCCCCAGAAGAAAAGCTTTTCATGATTTGGAGTTATCCTATTATCTTTAAGACCATTCCTAAATAAAATGGAAGCTCTTATTTTCTTTCTCCATTATATGACATTGGCAAGGCCTACTTAGACCTTATAAGAAAAAATTGTCTGATCACAGTGGTGTTAATTTTTCAGCTGCAAATTCATATTCAGTGTGGATATATTTAAAGTGAATATTAATTATATAAACATGAAGTTGCATAATGTAAAATATGAATAAATCTCACTTTATGTGAAATACTTTGAAATAAAAACAGATCCCTTCAATTAAAAGAACTAGTCAGGAATCTCATAGTTTCACAGCTAGCTGGCTGAATGAATTACAAACTATAGTTCTGCCACAGGAAGGTGCCATTTTAGCTGGTAAAGAGAAATGCCTACCATACTTTGTTATGTCAAATGAACCAGTGCTATTATTTATATTAGAATTTATATGGTGATTTCAGATATTATTTTGTTATTTTAACATTTTCTATTTTCATTATTTTTTAAATTTAATTTAATTTTATTATGTTATGTTAGTCACCATACAATACATAGTTTGTTTTTTTTTTTTAAAGATTTTATTTATTTATTTGACAGAGAGAGAGATAGCGAGAGCAGGAACACAAGCAGGGGGAGTGGGAGAGGGAGAAGCAGGCTTCCTGCCGAGCAGGGAGCCTGAAGTGGGACTCGATCCCAGGACCCTGGGATCATGACCTGAGCCAAAGGCAGACGCTTCACGACTGAGCCACCCAGGCGCCCCACATCATTAGTTTTTAATGTAGTGATCCATGAGTCATTGTTTTCATATAACACCCAGTGCTCCATGAAGTACATGCCCTCCTTAATACCCATCACTGGGCTACCACTTCCCCCCACCCCCTTCCCCTCTAAAAACCTCAGTTTGTTTCTCGGAGTCTGTAGTCTTTCATGGTTCATCTCCCACTCCGATTTCCCCCCCTTCATTTTTCCCTTCCTTCTCCTAATGTCCTCCATGCTGTTCCTTATGTTCCACAAATAAGTGAAACCCTATGATAATTGACTTTCTCTGCTTGATTTATTTCACTTAGCATAATCTCCTCCAGTCCCATCCAATGTGTTGATGTAAAAGTTGGGTATTTATCCTTTCTGATGGCTGAGTAATATTCCTTTGTATATATTGACCACATCTTTATCCATTCCTCTGTTGAAGGGCGTCTCTGCTCTTTTCCACAGTTTAGCTATTGCAGACATTGCTGCTATGAACATTGAGGTGCATATGGCCCTTCTTTTCACTACATCTGTGTCTTTGGGGTAAATACCCAGTAGTGCAATTGCTGGGTCATAAGGTAGCTCTATTTTTAATTTTTTGAGGAAACTCCACACTGTTTTCCAAAGTGGCTGTACCAACTTGCATTCCCACCAACAGTGTAAGAGGGTTCCCCTTTCTCCACAACCTCTCCAAAATTGGTTGTTTCTTGCCTTTCAATTTTTGCCATTCTAATTGGTATAAGGTGGTATCTCAGTGTGGTTTTTATTTGAATTTCCCGATGGCTAATGATGAACATTTTTTCATGTGTCTGTTAGCCATTTGTATGTCTTCTTTTGAGAAGTGTCTGTTCATGTCTTCTCCCCATTTTTTTGACTTGATTATTTGTTTTTTGGGTGTTGAGCTTGAGAAGTTCTTTATAGATCTTGGAAATCAGCGCTCTGTCTGTAGTGTCATTTGTAAGTATCTTCTCCCATTCTGTGGGTTGCCTCTTTGTTTTGTTGACTG
Source organism: Neomonachus schauinslandi (assembly GCF_002201575.2). Taxonomy (NCBI): domain Eukaryota; kingdom Metazoa; phylum Chordata; class Mammalia; order Carnivora; family Phocidae; genus Neomonachus; species Neomonachus schauinslandi. The sequence goes on along the minus strand of NC_058413.1, from coordinate 31,026,548 downwards.
TTTCCTTTGCAGTGCAGAAGCTTTTTATCTTGATGAGGTTCCCCAAAAGACCCCAGATGGCCAAGGAAATGTTGGAAAAGAAAAACAAAGCTGAGGGCATCACGTTGCCTGATTTCAAGCTTTATTACAAAGCTGTGATCACCAAGACAGCATGGTACTGGCACAAAAACAGACCTATAGACCAATGGAACAGAATAGAGAGCCCAGATATGGACCCTCAACTCTATGGTCAAATAATCTTTGACAAAACAGGAAAAAATATACAATGGAAAAAAGACAGTCTCTTCAATAAATGGTGCTGGGAAAATTGGACAGCTATATACAGAAGAATGAAACTCGACCATTCTCTAACACCATACACAGAGATAAACTCAAAATGGATGAAAGACCTCAATGTGAGACAGGAATCCATCAAGAGGAGAACATAGGCAGTAATCTCTTCAACATCGGCTACAGCAACCTCTTTCAAGATATATCTCCAAATGCTAGTGAAGCAAAAGCAAAAATGAACTTTTGGGACTTCATGAAGATATTTTCATTATTTTTTGAAAATATATTCATTAACAATATCAAGCAAATATTAAACTCTCTGCTTTTCTGTTCATCAAATTGTTTAACATAAAGTCAGGTATGGCTAATTCAGTGCTGTTAATAACCACATCCTCAAATGTGTATCTCTGAAATGTGATAAAATGTCAAGAATGCTAAGCAATTACCATGTTAAGCCATCCATTTAATATCTAAAATATTAGAGATAATGTTATGAAACAAAATTTTAAAGCATTAAAGCAGAAACATGCTACATTATTTGATGCTTCTTGTGTTCCATGGATGTTTATGTCCTATTTTACATCAAAATACATGTAAATTGAAATTTATTTTATAATACATTTTTTCTTTGAGAAAATTAGTGTTGAATTATGCAAGGTTTAAATTATGCAAGTCTTTAGGAATACACCCTTCCTGAAGCATCCTCTAAATCCAAGCTCTAAAACATGAAGAGTTGTATATTTGTTCAGATTTTAGAATATTTTAAAATACATTTCCCAGTGACCAAAACTCTTTCTGTGGAACATGGAGCGATTGAATAACAAATAGAAAAAAAGTTGACCTCCCTCTTTAGCTTTGACTTTGATATTTTGTTTCTGAGAGATCTGCTTGTTAGAAGATAAATTCCCTAACGTCTAAACTAGCCTTTCAACAGAGTAGTTTTTGTGGATGAAAGAGTGAACCCATACCATGGATTTGGTTAACTTTAGACAGCCAGGTTCTCAGCTCCCTGGTACAAGTATGGTATTATTTCTTTCTTTCTCTGATTGTTTCCCAGAAGATTAATCAAGTGTGTCTTAATGTACTACTGGACCTACAGGTTACTAAAATGTGAACTAAGGCACCAGCCTTGTATAATTTACTTTGCTGTAAGAAGCATGCCAGTGAGACTTAAGTGCCAGGATTGCAGCCATACTTTCTGATCTTCATCCATAGAGAATCTGGACCACAAGGATTACATTTCTATGGATAATATTCTCTAGGAACAAAAATTTTAAGACATGAGTAATCAAGTAAAAAAATTAAATAGAAAATTCCTTTATAAGTTCATTGACCATTATACTTTAATATATTTGTATGACAATGGAGTAAGTTTAAGGAAAATTATTGATTTATTTAAAAATCAACATTTTTTGTTCATCCTATTCTTGAAAACTAAATGGAGCTTGTCTGTTTTGATGTGCATATTTTAAAATGTAAATAGTATCATACATGCATCATTTTGTAATTTTCTTCTTTGACATATTGTAGATACATTAATCCCTTACCAGATACATGATTTGCAATTTTTTCTCCATTCTTTCGGTTGTCTTTTCACTTTCTTGATGGTGTCCTTTGAGTAACAAAATTAATTTTGATGATGTACAATTTTCTTTTGTTGCTTGTGATTTGGGTGTCCTATCTAAGAATTTTTTTTGCCAAATTCAAAGTCATTAATGTTTATCCCTGTGTTTTCTTTCTAAGACAAAATTCTAAGAATTTTATAGTTTTTGCTCTTACATTTATGTCTTTGATCCATTTTGAGTTAATTTTTCTATGTGATTTAATGGTCCAACTCCATTTTTTAGTATATGACTATCTATCTAGTAGTCCTAACATTATTTGTTCAATTAACCATTCTTTCCCTATTGCATGGCTTTGACATTCTTGTCAAAAATCTGTTGCTCATAGGGCTTATTTCTGAGATTTCAATTATATTCCATTGATCTCTATGTCCATTGTTGTACCAGCACCACACTGTCTCAATTACCATTGCTTTTTAGGAAGTTTTGAAATCCCTAAGTGTGAGTCCTCCTTCTTCATTCTCTTCCCTTCACCCCCCTGCGCCCCCCTCCCCGGATCATTTTGGCTGTTCTGGGTCTCTTACAATTCCATATGAATTTTAGAATTAGCATGTCAATTTGTATTAAAAAAGTCAGCTGGGATCTGATAGAGATTGCATTGAATCTTAAACTAATTTGGAGGAGTATTGCCATCTTAAACAATTTTTTTTAAATATTGTTTGTAGCTTCCATAACATAAGGCTTACCTTTCTTTTGTTAACTTTATTCCTAAATATCTGATTCCTTTTGATGCCATTGTGAATGGAATTTTTTTGATTTTTTTTGGATTGTTAATTATAAGGATAGAAACACAGCTGATTTTTGCATGTTAATTTCATATACTGCAGCTTTGCTGAATCCACTTGTTAGTTCTCATAGGGTTTGTGTATATGTAATCTTTAGTGTTTTCTACATATAAGATCCTGTCCTCTGTAAAGAGAGATAATTTTACTTCCTTTCCAGTTTTGATGCCTTTTAGTTCTTTTTCTTGTCTGATTGCTCTGACTAGAACTTTTAGTACTGCGTTGAATAGAAGTGGTGAAGATGGGTATTCTTGTTTTGTTCATGATCTTCAAGGAAAAGCTTTTAGTCTTTCATCATTAAGTATAATATTAGCTTTGGGTTCTCATATATGGGCTTCATTATGCTGAGGTACTTTCCTTCTATTCCTAGTTCTTGAGTATTTTTATCATGAAAGGGTATTGAATTTTTTCAAATGCTTTTTCTGCATCATTTGACATAATCATGTGGGGTTTTTTCCTTCATTCTGTCAATGTGACATATTAGATTGATCAATTTTCATTTGTTGAACCATGACCATCCCACTTGGTCATGGCATATAATCCTTTTAATATGCTGCTAAATTCAGTTTGCTAGTATTTTGTTGAGGATTTTAATGTTTAGATTCATAAGAGATATTGATCTGTAATTTTCTTGTGATGCCTTTGGTTTTAGTTTCATAGTAATACTGGGCTCATAAAGTAATTTGAGAAGTGTTCTCTTTTCTTCAATTTTTTGGAAGCATTTGTGAAGTAATGTTTTTAATTATTTGAATGTTTGGCAGAATTCAGCAGTGAGGCCGTCTGGGCCTGGACTTTTCTTTGTGGGTTGCTTTTGATTACTGATTTAATCCTTTCACTTGTAATAGTTCTATTCAGATTATCTATTTCTTCCTGGGTCAGTTTCAGTAGTTTGTTTCTTTCTAGGATTTAGCAGTTCTAGTGGATGTGTAGTGATATTTCATTGTGGTTTTAATTGGCATTTTTATGACTAATGATGATGAACATCTTTACATATGTTTATTGACTATATATCTTTTGTGAAGTGTTTGTTCAAATTTTTGAACATAGGTGGTTTGGCTTCTTATTAAGTTGTGAGATTTCCTTACATATTCTGGATAAGAGTTTTGTCAGATATATATTTTAGGTTTAGTGTTTACTCTTACGTCTGTGATCCATTTTATATTAATTTTTGTGTACACTGTGCAGTAAGAGTTGAAGTTCATCTTCTTTTATGATAATCAACTTTCATTGAAAATCTGTTCTTTCTCCATTGAACTAACTTAACAACTTGGTCAAAAATCAATTGCTTTTATAAATGTGTGTCTTTTTTGGAGATGTCCAAATTTTGATAATTATGTTATTTGGTGCATTTGCATTTACAGTTCTATTTTCCTGCTGTATTGATCTTTTTCTCAATAAGAAATGTTTCTCTTTGGGTCTAGGAGTTCTCCTTTTTAAAGGTTTGTTTTTTCTAATATTAATACGATCTCTCTTTTTTATGCTTCTGTCTTTATGGCATATCTTTTCACAGCCTTTTACTTACTTTTACTTTTATTTGCATTTTTATATTTAAAGTACATTTCTATACATTTCTGTAGACAATGTATAGTTAGGTCCTGCTATTCTTCAGTCAGATAATCTCATTTATATTGGGGTATTTAATACATTTATATTTAATGTAATTATTGATATATTTGATTTTATTGTCTGCCATTTTACTATTTGTCTTCTCTTTGTCTAATTTCTGTTTTCTTGTTCTGTTCTGCTGTCTTTTATGTTAAGCAATATTTTTTGTGTACTATTTTTTATTCTCTGAGTTTATTAGCTTTATTTCTTTGCATTACTTTTATTGATTGCTCTAGGGACCACAATATGCAACTTTAACTTCCAGTACAACATATGAATCTTGCAAAAATATAGCTCCATTTACCCACTCTAATCCTTTGCACAAATCAATACCTATATTATGATGTATATAAATGTAAAAAATATTGTTATAATTTCACTTAAAGAGTCCTGTCTTTTGAAGAAATTAAGAGAACCCATATGTAGAAAGATATATGGATATCTCATAGATGTATCTATAATCTCTTTTTCTGTATATGCAAGTTATCATCTGGTGTCATTTTATTTCAGCATGAAGTGTTTCCTTTAGCATTCCTTGAATGCAGACATATTAGCAATGAATTCTCTCATTTTTTATTTATTTGAAAATGTCTTTGAACCTTTAATTCTGAAGAATAGTTTTAGATAGCCTTCTTGGAAGACAGATTTTTTCCCTCAACAATTTGAATGTTATTCCAGTATTGTATAGCTTCCATTGTCCTCATGAGAAAATAACTGTTAATCATATTTTTGTTCTCCTTTATGTATTTCTTTATTGTAGTCAAGATTTTTCTGATTATCTTTAGCTTGTCGTAGTTTGATTATGATGCACCTAAATGCAGTTTTCTCTTCTTTATTCTATTTGTAGTTCACTGAGCTTCTTGTATCAGTGACTTAATATTTTTCACCCAAGTTGGGAAGTTTTTTAATCACTAATATTTGTCTGCCTCTTTCTCTACTTGTTTGACTCCAGTTACTGTTACGAGTTATGAAAGCTGTTTCTGACACAATAGTTTAAATCTTGATTGGATGCTTGGAAATAAAATGGAAGAATGAATGAAATGCCACAATTTTCTAATGAAACGTAGTTCCTTAAATATATACACACACAGCGCAGTAAATTTACGGTAGAAAATATTAATTTTTCCTGTCCTCTTTTCCTGTTTTTACAAAATCTATTCGTAGGTGCATTTCCTCCATCTGCTGTTTTTGCCCGGAAAGACTTGCTACAACGATCTACCCATATTGCTACCAAGACTTTCCAAGCTTTTCGAATATTTGTGAACAATGAACTCAATGAACTTTACACAGGACTGAAGACAGCTCAGAAGTTTCTGAGACCTGGTGGCCGCCTTGTTACGCTCTCCTTCCATTCATTAGAGGATCGCATTGTCAAACGATTCCTGCTTGGGATAAGCATGACAGAAAGGTTTAACCTAAGTGCTAGACAGAAAGTGAAACAAGGATCGCAACTGGGTTCAGGTCATGAAAACAAGGAAGGAGGCTCTATAGGCAGGGCCCCTTTAATGTGGGAACTGATACACAAAAAAGTACTTACTCCAGAAGATCAGGATGTACAGGATAACCCCAGAGCACGCTCAGCCAAGCTTAGAGCAGCCATCAAATTATGAGAAAGAAAGTTTTCATCATTTGATCCTTCAAGTTTTCCCTTCACAGTTTGTCTTTTTTTTCATGTGATATTACTTGATCAACTTAATATAAGAAAGTATGAGATATATCTATCTATCTAAAGAGATGTACTATATATGTGTGAAAATTGAGGGTATTTACCATTTTTTTCCTCAGAAAGAAAATGTCAGAAATATTAGCATGACACAGAAAGTTCAAGGAGCAGCAGCATCTCAAAACCGGAAAAATGTGTTTATCTGAGCATTATATTTAACTTCTGAAATGCAGTCCTTTCTCTAATCAGGAAATCTTTTAAAAAGAAGAAGAGTACTATGTGTATTTATCTAAATATGTAAGCTCAAGCTGTCAAAAGAGAGAGATTATAATTGTATCTGCATGCTCTAAATTCTGAATTTAGATATTCAAATTTGCAACAGCTTTCTGTGGATCAAATAATTAATGATCATGGAAGAAATTTTAATTTCTATTTGGGAATAATTTAGTAGTACTATAGTCTTCTTAAATATAAGTATTATGCAAATTTTAAATTTTCAAGTATTTTTAAAATGCATCATACTGTTAAATGTCACTTTTGAAATTATAGTGTTCATTGTTTCAAAGGGATTTTATAATATGATATATGCCATTTTATCACATTGCAAAGTAAAAATGTAGAATTGCTCTAATAGCTATCATAGAGAATGTTTCATGAAACTTATATTTAATAAGTAAATTATGTTTATTTTAATAATATCCCAGAATGCCTTTGATGCATAATAAAATCTGTCATCATTTGAATCCTGCATTTTTTAATTGAGCTATTCAAAATAATTTAACCAAGTCTATTTGAAATAGAAAAGTATATGAAAGAGATATTAAAATGATTGTGCCCCTAATGTTTTTACCTATCCAAAAGTAACTATAATAGTAAAATGTTTATTTAGGAGACATTCTTGGTAAAGGATTCTTTAACATATTGAGATTGATTCATGATTCACATATCAACTTTTTATATGTAAATATGCATTTCTAATTTTTTCAGTTATTCAGCAAGTACTAACTAGGCAGAGAAACAAAGGTGAATAAAATACACATACCTTACAGTACTTGTCCTATGGAGTTTAAGTCTAGTGGAGAAGAGTAATGGTAGTTAAATAATCACAAAAATTAATATAAAATTAACGCAGTGGTAAAAGCTACAAAGAAGCAATACTGGGTACTGCAAGAACATCTAGTAGGGATTTCACTTACTGAAGGAAAATGGGTCTGACCTTGTGATGCTTGAATTATGACTTGAAGGATGAATAAGAGATATAATTAGTCAAAGGGTACATTGGCATGTTGATAAAAGGTACATATAAATGATGGCTTTCTTAAGTGATTATCCCTAAAATCATATTTATACTATTAATATGCTTAGTAAACTATTCAAATATAGGAAAAATTCATCTTCTCAATCATGTTGACAGATGCTGAATTGGTGAGTACAAGTGAATAAAATATCAACATAAGTATTGGCAAAGGATAAGAATGAAATGCTCAAATATACTGTAGATTTACTTTATCTACCTCTGTAATATTTAAGTTCTCAAGCTTGTTTGCCACTTTATAGGTTTTATTCAAATCTGGGCAATTATGCAGTGGAATTAATTTCTAATTGTGCAGAATTAGAAAATATTGTAGGGAGCAGTGTCCTCAAATTAGAAAAAAATGAATGTACCTACCTTGTTCCTCTGAATCTTTCCTGAAAAAATGTTTGTTTCTCTTGCATATAAGTCATAATTGTGAATGAGAAAGATTCCCAAAGGTACGTTCCCATCCAAATATCTGGTTAGAAAATAAGAGATCACACTGTTATATTCAACAATGATTTACCTATTTCATCTGTCATTTTGGATCCTGTATAGTATGGGGATTTTTTCTTTAATGTTAAATGGAAAGTGACTGCACCAGGTTGAATAGTATTTCCCCCCCAAAAATTCATGTCCTTCTCAGAAGGACATATGATCACTACAGATGTAGGTAGTTCAGCTGAAGTCATACCGGAGCAAAGCAGGCCCTTAATCCAATATGTGTGGTGATCTTATAAGAAGAGAAGAGAGGGCCGCCTGGGTGGCTCAGTCAGCTAAGCATCTGCCTTCAGCTCAGAACATGATCCTGGAGTCCCAGAATCGAGCCTCGCATTGGGCTCCCCGCTCAGCAGGGAGTCTGCTTCTCCCTGGCCCTCCTCCCTCTCATGCTCTCTCTCTTTCTCTCTCTCTCAAATAAATAAATAAAATCTTTAAAAAAGAAGAAGAGAAGATTAAACAGAGATGCAGGGAAGAATGGCACATGAAGATAAAAGCAGACATTAGAATGATACATCATACAAGCCAGGGGACACCAGGGATTGCTGGCAACCATTAAAAGCTAGGAGAGAAGCATGGAAGAGATTCTCCCTCACTTTTAAGTAGGAGCCAACAACTTTGCTGACACCTTGATTTCAGACCTTCCGACTCCAGAACCATGACAGAATACATTTCTGTTGTTGAAAGCCACCCAGTGTGTGGTAATTTGTTACAGCAGCCCTGGGAATCTAATACCTTGATAGAAAAAAATCTTGACTATGCATGAAAAAAATCCTTTCTTAAATAAACACAAAATCGTTTTAAAATGTTGTAATATAAGGGGTGCCTGGGTGGCTCAGTCGTTAGGCGTCTGCCTTCGGCTCAGGTCATGATCCTAGGGTCCTGGGATCAGCCCCGCATCGGACTCCCTGCTCAACGGGAAGCCTGCTTCTCCCTCTCCCACTCCCCCTGCTTGTGTTCCCTTTCCCACTGTGTCTCTCTCTGTCGAATAAATAAATAAAATCTTAAAAAAAAAAAAAAAGAAATTCAGAAATGTAAAACAATTGCTTGTTTTATATTCATTATATTTTATTGGAAAAGAAATACACACTCATTTTAATAATCAGTGTTTATTTCTGTATGTATTGTTTGGATTTCACAAAAACATTTTCCAGCATTAACCATTTAAAACTCATTCATGTAAAGACCAAGAAGCAGGCAAGAATGATTGTGGTAAACAGCCTAATTACAGAAAATAATTCCTATATTTTTACAACATTTTAAACATTTTTTTTTGAAAATTTTATTTATTTATTTGACAGAGAGAGACACAGCGAGAGAGGGAACACAAGCAGGGGGAGTGGGAGAGGGAGAAGCAGGCTTCCCGCGGAGCAGGGAGCCCCATGTAGGGCTCGATCCCAGGATCCTGGGATCATGACCTGAGCTGAAGGCAGACGCTCAACTACTGAGCCACCCAGGCACCCCATTTCTGAATTTCTTATCGACTGCTTTCTACCAGCCATTCTAATATAGCATCAATACCATTGTGTAGTACATCAGTTCTTAAGAGGTTTTAGTTCATTGCTTATTAAGAAATAAAATTAAATAACTGCACACAGTTTTTAGTTGATATCTCTATTTTATATTCATTTTGTTTTAAATATTGTATATTACTGTATAATCTTTGGAGTTTCTCGGGTCTTTTGGGATACATGAATTGTATCTATATCTCTTTTCTATTTCATGTAATACATGGTATGTGATTTGTGCTTAAAGTCATTTATATTGTATTATTTATTATGTTGCAACCAATAGCTTATAAGAGAATACAGTATGCTTAAGTAGGCTTTTTGTATATCTTAAAAGTCACTTGCAAGCATTTGAAAATCATATTTTCTTTAGTCTTTGCAGAGTATTACATATCTTCAAAGGTTTATAAAATTCTTTTTTCTGATTTTTGTTTTTAAGTAAGTAGAAATAATGATGAGTCTACACTGCAGATTTCTAAAACAATTTTAATTTCATTTCAAGTGTCTCATTCAAAAAATATGAGAGTTCTTTTTAAGATTTTATTTATTTGTCATAGAGAGAGCAAGCGCACATAAGCAGGGGAGAGTGGGCAGGCAGAGGGAGAAGCAGGCTCCTCATTTTGAGGGGGTAAATATACAGTGGTAGAGTTACTGAGTTGTGTGACATTTCTATTTTAATTTTTTGAGGAAACTCCATACTGTTTTTAGACCAATTTACATTCCCACCAATAGTGCATGAGGGTTTCCTTTTCTCCACATCCTAGCCAACACTTTTTATTCCTGGTCTTTTTGATACTAGACATTCTGACAGATGTAAGGTAGTATCTCGTTGTGATTTTGATTTCCATTTCCCTAATGATTGATGATGTTGAGGATTTTTTCATGTGTCTATTGGCCATCTGTATATCTTCTTTGGAAAAGGGTGTATTCAGGTTCTCTGCCCATTTCCTAATTGGATTGTTTGTTTGTTCTGGTGTGGAATTATGTAACTTCTTTATATATTTGGGGTATTAATCCTTTATTGGATATTCTTTTTATTTAATTTTTTTTAAACTGTATTTTAGATTTATTTAGGGCCATTTGCACATGTTTATAGAATATTTAGTTTAACAGATGACAAGACAGCTCCCCTCAGTGGGACCCTGGCCTAAACATACTTGCTTTACTTATATAGTAAAAGGATAACATTAAAAATAGAAGCTTTTGATTTGTTGTTCTTGTATTTAAACTCCCTTTCCCTTTCTCTGTTCACATTGATATATGAATTTCTTATGCCAGCTGAGGTGGCATTATGTTTCAAATTTACTGTAGGAAAAGAAATATGAGGCGATATTAGCATGTACTCTCACAAACTAAGCCCTACCTGTTAGAATATTTGTAATGGATAAGAATTAACTAAAATTGCTTATGGTCAAAATTGTGTAATTATTTTAATTAAGCTACTTTTCTATTGAGTTTTTGTGATTGCTGTATTAATCTAATAGATTAATTGTGTGTAAGCAACATTCTATAATAGAAAGGGCTAAGTAATAAAGAATAAAAGGGAATTTTGTGAAGTGCCTAATAAATATAAATTTAGTGATAGAAATCTTTTTTTTTTAAGATTTTATTTATTTATTTGACAGAGAGAAACAATGCTAGAGCAGGAACACAAGGGGAGTGGGAGAGGGAGAAGCAGGCTTTCTGCTGAGCGGGGAGCCCGATGTGGGGCTTGATCCCAGGATCCTGGGATCATGACCATAGCCGAAGGCAGACGCGCTTAACGACTGAGCCACCCAGGCGCTCCTTAGTGATAGAAATCTTGATCAGAGATATATTTGTCTCAGAACCACAATGCCATATGCTCAATGTTGAATGAAGCATGGTTTGTAAAAAATCAGCATCATATTCTAAAGAGGCTGGATTGTATAACAAGCATAACTATTTTTATATTATTTTCTCAAATTTCATCTGTTTATAGCTACTATTTCCAACTAATGTTTGGTAACACACAGCATGAACTGCAGAAATACTAAGAGAAAGTTTAAATATAAATTATTTTTTATAAGTCTGGTTGTGGCATAAATTTCCCAAACCATTAAAAATTTCAATAGAATTAATTATTTAAGATGCAATGGTGATAGTTCGTAATGCCTGTTATTTAGATGGACCTTAAAATTCTTCACAGACTTTCTGGCCACCTCACTTTTTTCTTATATAGTCCACCAAATTTGTTGGACAATAAAATGAAGAAAAAATTTAATGCTCTGATATGCAAAGCAGAAGTTTGCCTCGTTGGTAATGTCACATTTCCTTAAGCAATTCTTCTTTACCTTAAATACTGAACAAGTTTTCTATCATTAGCTTATACCCTATTAAATATATCATTACCCAGGCACTAAAATACAAAGGTGAAGTCCAACGATAGAACATACTCCATTTCTCATTCTTGAATAATTGCTTCTGTCCATTAAACTCCATCCTTATGCTTTGGACAATATACTTGTCTGCCTTGCACAGGGTAAAATTTTGCATTGTTAAACTATTAAATAGTATGATTCCTTATTCTTTCTCAAGGAAAAATGTTATCCAACTCTTATAGGTGCTAAATTGAGGAGGAGGCTGTATAGCATTGTAAATTACGCTATTGGCTTTGGACTCAGAAAAACAAGTTTGAATTCCAGGTCTGCATATATTAGTTGAATATACAAACTTGAGCATGCTCTTAATCTCTTGAATCCTCATTTATTTCACTTTAAGATGAGATTAGTATTGGTACTTTCTCATCAGGTTGCTATGAAGCAAATAGAAAATACTCAACAAATATTTATGAGTTAACTGAAAGTTGTAATTACCAAAATGTAACATTTCTGAACATCATGATTAAGGATGTGTATGCTTTATTCTTGGTAATTTTAAGCTCAGCCTCTGCATTACTAGCAGCAGTTGTGACTAGGTTATAGTCAGCTTCACTATTTGGAAACTTTACCCCATTTATTATTTATTTAATACCCCCAGTGTTTGCAATACATTGACAAGTTATATAAAACACAGTCATTGCTTTTGTTGAGTCTCCATTTATAAGAAAACAAAATGGGAAAAAAAGAACCAGTTGCTAAAGTTATTTGATTTTCATTTAGGTTGGAGAAAGCATTTGTCTTCCTACACTTCCATTCCAGTAAGTAGCCAACCTATGTGGTCCTTATATTAAGATTCTTCAAAATGCATTTTGGGGGGTGGGGAGGGGAAGGAAATGAGTACTTTGTGAAATAAGAGAACATTGCTATAGGAGTATAAAAAAAGTTTCTTACTGGGCGCCTGGGTGGCTCAGATGGTTAAGCGTCTGCCTACGGCTCAGGTCATGATCTCAGGGTCCTGGGATCGAGTCCCGCATCGGGCTCCCTGCTCCTTGGGAGCCTGCTTCTCCCTCTGCCTCTCTCTCTCTCTCTCTCTGTCTGTCATGAATAAATAAATAAAATCTTTAAAAAAAAAAAAAAAGTTTCTTACTTCTGCACTTTAAAGCCAATGAGAAGGACTAAATATTTGTGTTGCAAATGTTAAAGGGAAAATAACTAGTGAAAGGTAAGGGAACTTTTTACACTTAGAATGAGCTGATGACCTTTTTTACAGCACCGTAGAAGCAGATGCTACAGAACTGAATCCATGTAATTCCCACCTCCTTATCCTCATTTTGGCATTTATAAATCTTGTCCTTTATCTCTATTTTGTACTCCTACATCTCAGTGGAGAGATTAACCTTGCTCCTATTCTATTTTCTCTGGGATTTAGTTCAGTTAATTTCGCTTGCCCCTCCAGTCTTTAATCTGTTCTCTGCTAGTATCTTTCCTTCAATCTACAAACATACTCAAGAGTGCCCTGGGCTAAAAGCAAACAAGGACTTGGGTGTCCCGGGATGAAGCCCCCGTGTAGGGCTTGCTGCTCAATGGGAAGCCTGTTTCTCCCTCTCCCTCTGCCTGCCGCTCCCCCTGCTTGTGCTCTCTCTATCAAATAAATAAATAAAATCTTAAAAATAAAAAAGGCAAACAAGGACTAAAATCTCTCCTTGACTCTGTTTTCTTTACCACACCCATCATTCTGTTTTCTTTTATTACTTGCCTTCTTAAAGTCTACACTACCTCCAAGTCCTCACCTGTCTTTCATTTATCCTATCCATAACTGTCTATAGAAACTGTTCTCTTAATGATTACTGGTGGCTTCAATTTTTTTTATGGAACATTCCACAAATTTGCATGTCATCCTTGCACAGGAGTCATGGTAATCTCGTTTGTATCATTTGAATTTTAGTGTAGGTGCTACTGAAGTAAGCACAATGGTGACCTCTTAATTACCAGACCCAATATCCTAATCTCCCTCTTGACTTACTTTGTCTCTGCAGTGTTTGACAGTATTGATCTATGCTTCCATAAAAACCTGTTTTCCATTGCATTCTCCAAAATCACTCCTTCTATGGCTTTATTTCTCTCACACTCTGATTCCTTCACTAGATTCTCTTCTTCTGTCTCATCAAGTCAGACCATGTCTCATGTGGTTTGTTGTCATGGTGTAGGTAGTCTGAAGGCAGTACTATGAAATCACTCCATGATCATCTGTGGAGCAGATGAGAGTTGGGTATCTTGCCAAGATAACAAACAGTGGAAGCAACAGAGATTGGAGTCTTCCTGGATGTTTAAATTGACATCAAATTAAAGTATATACTAATCAGGACTTCAGCTTTGGTAATGGCAGACAATACTTAGACCAGCCATCCCACTAGGAATAATTAGAAAATCTAGAAAAAAATGTTTTTGTTTTTGTTTTTAAATAAGATGCCTATTTGAAAACATTAGAAAGCTAATAAGGCAGTGAAAAATATCTGGGAGAAGAAGGAAACCCAAAGAGTTTAACCCAGAATTTGTAACTGCCAGTTGCCAAATCCAGAAGAGGCAGCTGAGAAAGAGAACAGAACTTTTGACAATCTTGTGGGGTGTACAGGTGAACTCAAATCCAATTGGATCTTGAAAGAACTAAAACTCAGTTTCAAATCATTTTAGTCCTTGAAATTGGATTAAATTGATCCTAGTCCCTAAGCTTGACCAAAGCAAAAAAAAAAAATTCTTGCACACAAATCATTTTTATAATTTTTCATATTTAGTGTCCATTACTGAACCAGAAAATAACAGTTATGAAGAGACAAGGCATGATTTTTTTAAAGATTTTATTTATTATTTGACAGTGAAAGAGAGAGAATGTATAAGCAGGGAGAGTGGCAGAGAGAGGGAGAAGCAGGCTCCCGCTTAGCAGAGAGCCCAACATGGAGCTCGATCCCAGGATCCTGGGATCATGACCTGAGCCGAAGGCTTAACCGACTGAGCCACCCAGGTGCCCCAACAAAGCATGATTTTTAAAAGAAGGAGAAAAATACAGATAATATAAAAATATTCATGGGGTATGCAGACAAATGCTATAAATATGCTCAAGGAAATAAAAACTGAAAATATACAACTGAAAGATGTAGTTCTCAAACTTAAGAATTCAGTGGATTAATTAAAGAGCAGATTATACCCAGCTAAAGATAAATCATGAACTGAAAGATATTTCAGAAGGAAATATCCAGAATAATTCATGGAGAGACAAAAGATAGAAAACACAAAAAATGTAAATGGTGCAGGAGTTACAATAAAGGTCTAATTCATGTGTAATTGGAATCCCAAAAGGAGAAAAGAGGAAGACATAAAAAGGAGTAGAAGTCATTTGAAGAGAGAATGGCTGAGAATTTTCCAAAACTGATGAAAGACATTCAGCTACAGATTCGACAAGCCTCAAAACTTCCTAGAAACAGCATCTTAAAACCTGTTGGGAACTAAAATCAAAGGCAGCAGGCATTCTCTAGGAATATGGCTCACACGAGCTATTCCTGGAGAAGGGGAACTGTTTGATGATGAAATAAAGGAAAACAAGATATGGAAAACAAACAAAAAAATCAGTAAGGGAGAAGTTGGTGAAGGATACTGTGATAAGCTTGGATGAGCTTACTTGTATCTTTGTAAATACAGATCTAAGAGTAAACAACCATGGTTATGGCTACAGAACAGAATACAAGCTTAAGTCTTGAAAATGTAAAATTAACAGAACACACCAAAATTATGAGGTTAAGAGGTCAAGATATAGGGAAGTATAAGTGCACCAATTTCTTTATTTTTAGAGCAAGGAGTCAATACTGTCAAAATTTGAAACATAGTTTCTTTTAAAAACATTCCAACCTCAAGGGTGCCTGGGTTGCTCAGTCGGTTAAGCATCTACCTTTGGCTCAGGTCATGATCTCAGGGTCCTGGGATCAGGCTCCATGCTCAGTGGAGAGTCTGTTTCTCTCTCTTCCCCATCCCTCCCTCTGCTTGTGCTCCCCCCCACTTTTCCAAATAAACAAAATCTTAAAAAAAAAAATCCAACCTTTTTCTACATCTCATAACTGTAATTAAGGGTTTTTTTTGTAGTTAAAAAAAAAACAACCTAGATTCAGCAGTTCTTCACTCTAATTTCTGATCCAAGTAAAATTAAATGTTCTGTTTTTATTTAAAAATAAGATACATCAAGGGCGCCTGGATGGTGCAGTCCATTGGGCAGCTGACTCTTGGTTTTGGCTCAGGTCATGATCTCAAGATTCTGAGATCAGCCCCACATTGGGCTCTGTGCTCTGCATGGAGTCTGCTTGGGAATTCTCTCTCTCCCTCTGCCCCTCCCCTACTCTCTCTCTCTCTAAAATAAATCTTTAAACAAAAAAAAATAAGATACATCTTCTGATGTGTCCTTTTTGTAAAAAAATTTTTGCTGATCTCTTTACTCGTCTTAGTGTTATATGAAAGATATTCTTTGTTAATGATGTTAAATTCTAGGTGGAGGAATTTGGGTGTTTATTCATTCTGTGTTAACATAGCACAATGTGACTGTTTATAATAAGCACATATCCATTTTATAAAAACAATCTTGTTGTTAGTATTATTATTTTTAAGGAGCACAGGTTTTGGAATCTGACAGATCTGTGTATAAATCCTGGCTCTGACGCTAAGTAGCAGTGTAGCCTTAGAAAATTTACTTAATCTCTGAAACAGTTTTCTCATCTGAAAACTGAGGATGTTAATACCTATTTTATAAGTTAATTGTATTAAACATAAATATGTATATATAGCAATCAATATTTATCTTTTTACTTTCATTAGTTGAATTCTGGCTGTTTTACTAGTTTGTCATATAAACTAAAACAAATTCATCTCTTTGCTTACTTGCCTGTAAAATGATGGAATTTGTATGAAGCATTCCAGCATACCCTCCACCTCTTCTAGAGCTGACTCTCTTCTACATGACTACTTTGCAATCTGTCATGTTATTCCATGTCTTCCTCCCTTTCCCAAATCTCTTGCTGCGCTCTTGTCACAATTGATTGGTCCAGGGGAGGACTCTGATGCAAACTAGATTAATCTTGGCTACAAGTGACTGATCTAATCTAGACCAATAATGCATTCTTTTCTTAAAATTGTTTGATTTAATGTGAGAAAGAAATCTCTTAGTCTCTCTTCAGTGTCTGAAAGATGTAAAACTGAAGAACTCTTAGAGTACACATTCCCACCATGTAAAAAAAGAGTGACTATAAATAGCAGAGAGACAATGAAAAGATAAGAATTGGAGAGCTACTCCTGGGAACATTCTCATTCCAGATCTCAGTTGTTCTGGAAGCCCAGCTATATCCGTGCTCTTTCCATGATTTGATTGTGTAACCCATTTCTTTTTTTAAGGTTTTGTTTGAAATTAATCTCTACACCCAGTGTGGGGCTTGAACCCACAGCCCCGAGATCAAGAGTCACATACTCCACCAACTGAGCCAGCTAGACACCCCAATGTGTAACCATTCTTGGACTCTATAAACCACTCTATTCCTTCCCTCTTCCCTATCACTTTTTTTTTAATGAAATCACTTCAGGTAGAATTTCTGTTATTTACAATTAAACCAATACAGGTTTGGAATAGATGACTTTTAAGAATTATTTCACCTAAATGTTTAATAATTCCTTAAAATATGTTATTTAACTTTCCTTATTTATTGATTCACCTAAATGTGGTCTTCATGATCTTAATAAACATTTATGAATCATTTTACATGCACGATTATACCATACATACCTAGTTTCTAAGCAATAAAATAAGCTCCTCAAATTTATCAAAGTAGAGGTCATATGTCTTTATCATTAGTCTTTCTAATTAGATTTGGAAATGTCCATCTGAGAGGGTCTGTCCAATCTACAGAACTTTCATTTAAATGATGGCAAACATCTTACGTTCCTGCACAACTGATATGGTAAGGAAAAAAATGAATATGTCCTCTTTCTGGATTTACACATATTCTTCATGATTCTGCTTTTCTCTTTTTAATGGCACCATATCTACTTCTTTATCTATAAAATTATTTTCACACAGAAACCCCTTTGATGATGAAGAAAACCATGTTTTAGAGCCAGCCAGATGGTTTTCCCATTTCATGTTATATATATATACATATATATTTTTCATGGCGGGGAGGGGTCATGGAGAAAGAAAAAAAAACCTATAGTGAACGTTGAACCTATCTAGTTATTCTAGAATCTATCATTGTTCCTTTGAAGAAATTCAACATTTGCCTTACAACCAGAGAATAAACATCAGCAGCTAGAGAAAGCTATTGAATTTCAAAATCCCTTTGAAATGTCACATTAACGTGTTTAAGTTTCAGTCAGTTCTCTAAAATATCAAACATTTCCTGGTGACTCCCAGATCTAAGACTGCTTATATTTCTCTAACTTAAAAGTTTGTTTCCTTCACTTGCAAACCAACTATGGTGAATGAATCAGCACTGTTTAGGCCTGGGAAAAGTGGATCACAGCTGTTATCTGTGCAGTCTTACTACAGGTTAGTTCAATTTGTGAATGTTGAACAAGGTCAAATGCTGAATCTGCTTGATTTGGCTAAAACTACACAGTTCTAGCCTCCTAGTTAGCCCTCCATTAAATTTTAATATTTAAAGCTATATTTGTTTCATAGATCATCTTTTATTCTGAGATGTGTAGAAGTCAGACAACAACCATTAATTTATTATTTTACTCAACATCTATTGAGCATCCACTGGCTAGGTGCTGGGGATAAAACAGTAAAAGAAAAGTTGTGCCCCTGTTCTTGAAGAGCCATATTATAAACTGAGACACAGATATGTAAATTCTGAGAAGTTAGAATATAATGGGTTAAATTCTGTAATTGAGGTTAAAATATTGAGCACACAAAGGAGTGAATAAGTAAATGAAATTTTCTTCTTTCAAGCAGATTTGGATTTATAACTTAACCATTTAGTGTGAGAGCTACAGGAATTTTGTGCTGAATCATCAATAGATTAGTGTCTTGGGACATAACACCAAATGCCTTTCCTTTTAAATGCCATCAATAGTCTTCCTGTCTTACACTTATTGTTGGTTATTCTTGTTCACTGAGCTCCATGGACTTTCATTTTCATGATGTGTGTATACACGTGTTAACATTATTTAGAAAGCTGATACTCATAGACATGGATGACTACCTTACAATAATGTGAAATATCCTATCTGAATGAGCCATTTCATCCTAGAATTAGGATTCCTTTTTTTTTTTTTTTTTTTTAGTTGGAGTACAGTTGACATACAATGTTACGTTAGTTTCAGGTGTACAACATAGTGGGTGATTCAACAACTCTGTACAATGCTATGCTCATCACAAGTGTAGTGGCCATCTGTCACCATACAACACTATTACAATACCATTGACTATATTCCCTATGCTGTACCTTTCATCCCCATGACTATTAATTCCCTAACTGGAATCCTGTACCTCCCACTCCCTTTCAACCATTTTGCTCATCCCCCACACCCCCTTCTTTTGGCAACCACAAGTTTGTTCTCTGTATTTATGAGTCTGTTTCTGCTTTTTGTTTGTTCATTTGTCTTATTTTTTAGATTCAAGATAGAAGTAAAATTATATGGTATTTGTCTTCTCCATCTGACTTACTTCACTTATAATGGCCTCTAGTTCCATCCATGTGGTTGCAAATGACAAGATCTCATTCTTTTTTATGGCAGAGTTATATTCCATTGTGTATATATATCACATCTTCTTTATCAGTGGACACCTAAGTTACTTCCTTATCTCAGCTATTGTAAATAATGCTGCAGTAAACACATGTATCTTTTTAAATTAGTGTCTTCATTTTCTTTGGGTACATACCCAGTAGTGGAATTACTAGATCATATGGTATTTCTATTTTTAAGTTTTTGAGGAACCTCCAAACTGTTTTTCACAGTGCCTGCACCAATTTACATTCCACCAATAGTACACAAGGGTTCCTTTTTCTCCACATCCTTGCCAATACCTGTTATTTCTTGCGTTTGTGTGTGTGTTTATTCTAACCATTCTGATAGTGATAACTCATTGTGGTTTTGATTTGCATTTCCCTGATGATTAGTGACGTTGAGCATCTTTTCATGTGCCTGGTAGCCATCTGTCTATCTTCTTTGGAAAAATGTCTATTAAAAATATTTAGGAATAAACTTAACCAAGGATGTGAAAGACTTGTACCTGTACTGTGAAAACAATAAAACATTAATGAAAGGAATGGAAGACAACACAAATGGAAAGATATTCCATGTTCATGGATTGGAAGAGCCAATATTGTTAAAATGTCCATAGTACCCAAAGCGATCTATAGATTCAGTGCAACCCCTATCAAATACCAATAGTATTATTCACAAATAACCCTAAAATTTTTATGGAACCCCAAAATATTCTGCAATCTTAAGAAAGAAGAACAAAGGTAGAAGTGTCATAATCTTAGATTTCAAACTAAAGTACAAAACTTGCAATCAAAACAGTATGGTACTGACAAAATATAGATACATAAATCAATGGAACAGAATAGAAAGCCCAGAAATAAACCCATGCTTATATGGTCAATTAATCTATGACAAAGGAGGCAAGCATATATATACAAGGCAAGAAAAACTGGACAGCTACATGCCAAAGACTAAAACTGGACCACTGTCTTATACCATACACAAAAATAATCTCAAAATGGATTAGAGAACTAAATGTGAGACCTGAAACTATGAAACTAGAAGAGAATATAGTAATCTCTTTCACATTGGCCTTAGCAACATTTTTCTAGATATATCTCCTCAGGCAAGGGAAACAAATGCAAAAATAAATGGGATTACACCAAAGTAAAAACCTTTTGCACAGTGAAGGAAACCATTAACAAAATGAAAAGTCAACTTACTGAATGGGAAAAGATATTTGCAAATGATATATCTGATAAGGGGTTAATATCCAAAATATGTCAAGAATTTATACAACTCAACATGAAAACAAAAATAAGGGGCACCTGGGTGGCTCTGCCTTTGGTTCAAGTCATGATCCCAGGGTCCTTGCTCAGCAGGGAGCCTGCTTCCCCCTCTCCCTCTGCCTCTCCTTCTGGCCTTCCATCCCCCCACTTGTGCTCGCTCCCTCTCTCTTTCTTTCTCTTTCAAGTAAATAAATAAAATCTTAAAAAAAATACAAAAATAATTCAATTAAAAAATAGAATTAGGAGGGGCACCTGTGTGGCTCAGTCACTTAAGCATCTGACTCTTGATTTTGGCTCAGGTCATGATCTCAGGGTGGTGTGATACAGCCCATGTTGGGCTCCACACTCAGCAGGGAGTCTGCTTGAGATTCTCTCTTCTCTGCCCCTTCCCCTGCTCACACACACACTCTCTCTCTCTCAAATAAATAAATCTTTTAATAAAAGTAGAATTAGGATCCTTAATATTTTTGAATATATGGTCTCCTTTGAGAATCTAATTAAAATTAGATCCTCTTTAAAGAAGAAGGTACACACGGACTAATTTTGTATAATATCAAGAGGTTATAAAATCCTCTCATGTCTTCCATGGGCTCCAGTTCAGTGACTCATAACACTAGAAAAATCTCAGTTCAAGTCACATTTCCCAAATTTGACCCTGTGAAACATCTAAGGATAAAGGCTGACAATTTCTACCTTTTAACTTCCCCTGGTTCCTTCATTCCTGGATGGTTCAAGCTCTGTACGTTGTTTTTGAGGATCTCAATTTTGGAATCAACCAACTTGGTCAGTGTCCCGACAAGGCTAATCTGAGCTCCTGTAGCAGTTTTGTGCTAGGGACAAAGAATAGAAGAGATAAAATCATTCCTGAGGGCACAAATAGATCAAATATTCCAGACTAGTGCTGTCTACTGGAAATATAATGTAATCCACCAATTTGAGCCACATTGTAATTTCTAATTTTGAGAAGTCACATTGAGAAAAATAGAGTGAAACAGTTCAAATTAATTTTAATAGCATAATCCATTTAAACTAATATATCCAATATATTTCAACATGCAATCAATATTTTAAAAAATAACGATATTTTATATTCCTTCTTTTGTACTAAGTCTTTGAAATCTGGTATGTATTTTACACTTAGAACACATATCAGTTTGGACTAGCTACATTTCATTAACACAGTAGCTACCAGTGACTGGTGGCTACCATATTGGACAGCACAATTTTAAGCCTAGAAAAAATGCCAGTCTTTCTGTATGTTTGGCTTTGTTATAGCAGTGATTAATTCTTCACCTTTAAAAAAATCCTCTCTCCCAATATTATCTGGGAAGAAATGAATAAACAGTTTATTTTCTTCTATTGTACTGCATCTTACATTGGAAAGGATGCAAGCCATGCCCCCTGAAATCATGGAGTGCAGTGACCTGACCAGGAAGAAGCTGCATCTTTTCATTTCTCTTCTCTAAAGGGCCAATGAATTTGGAACAGCTACAAAACATCTTTAAAAATAAAATAACCAAAACAGATCTTTGTAACCACATCCAAAATCAAACTAATTCATGCTAGCATCCTCTCTAAAAATTGCTTCAGGCTGACTACACCAGGATTGCCCTTCTGATCAGCATTAAAAGATGAGTATATATTCTGGGTAAATCAAAGCATTCCTGGCCAGAAAACAAATAACCACAGCATATATGAAGCCAAGAATGATGGTTATAGTCAAAGATATTTAAAGCACATGATTATTTTGTTTTTTTTGTTTGTTTTGTTTTGTTTTGTTTCTTATTAGTTTCAGAGGTAGAATTTAGTGATTCATCAGTTGCATATAACACCCAGTGCTCATTACATCAAGCGCTCTCCTTAAGGCCCATCACCCAATTTTCCCTTCCCCCCACTTACTTCACCTCCAGCAACCCTGTTTGTTTCCTAGAGTTCAATGTCTCTTATACTTTACCTCCCTCTCAATTTTCATCTTATTTTATTTTCCCTTCCCTTCCCCTATGCTCATCTGTTTTCTACAGATAAGTGAAATCATATGGTATTTGTCTTTCTCTGACTGCCTTATTTTGCTTAACATAATACCCTCTAGTTCCATCCACGTCATTGCAAATGGCAAGATTTCATTTTTTGTATGGCTGAGTAATATTCCATTGAATATGTATACCACACCTTCTTTATCCATTCACCTGTCAATGGATATCTGGGCTCTTTCCATATTTTGGCTATTGTAGACATTGTTGCTGTAAATATTGAGGTGCATGTGCCCCTTTGAATCACTTTGTATCCTTTGGATAAATACCTAGCTAATGATTATTTTTTAAAAAGAGGGGATGGGAATCTCCCTTCACCACTCATAAAATATTGCTGTCTTATTCAGGTATTGTAGAGTATTTAACTGAATAATCTTGAAAACCAATTGCCAAAACTATAGCTTATATGCAGCAACTATTTTACTATTTTACAGACACTTCTTTAGCATGATTCTTTAGTTAAGCTATTTCTTGTATGCATTCATTTTTGGAATTACAATTTTCATGCCACTGAATGAAAAAAAAATCCCCAAATTATCCTAGCCACCAATTTTTTACACAATGAAATACTCTGTTGTGTTTTTAAATGGCATCATTTGGAACAGACACATAATACTTTGAGGAAAGGGCACATTGTTAAGTTTGTTAAAAACTATAATGGACATCTTGAATCTTTTTCTTAGAGTTAAAAAAATATCTCTGCTAGCAGTTAATAAATGTTAATAAGAATTTTTTCAAAATAGTGGCTACAATATTAAAGTGTTAATTGCATTACTCAGTGAAAAAAATGCTGTGAGTCATATTTTATAGTTGTTACTTATGCAATTTGGAGAACTTTTCAGGCACTTGATAAAGAATGAGGGGACTCCAAACCTGATAAAATAGGTCTAAAAAGACCATTTCCTTTCTTTAATAGGGTTTAGGAAATTTGCAATTAAGAATAGACTAAAGCAACTTGAAATTGTGTTATGAATTCATACTCTGCAAACTCAACAGGACCTCAACAAGATCAGTTGATGTCAATTGTTCCCAGTCTTTTCAAAATCAAGGATCCCTTTTGCTATTCCTTCTTACCAGCTTTTCCCTAAAACATGAACCTAGTGTAGAAGGGGAAAAAATGTTTTTCTACTAAATATAAATAGAAAGTATTTCCCTATTTTATTAGTAAAAGACATATATAATTACTAACCAACTTCTGTTCAGTGTAAAACAACTTGTGTTACCATGGTGGATCAAAATAATTCCCAAAAAAAGATAGTTATGTGATATTTAAGTTAGCCTCCACAGATGGACCAAATATGAAAAACAGAAAACTTAACTACATTAAGAAGAGAGGGCAAGTTGGTAGGCTCTCCAGGATTAGGTGTCCATGTTTATTAACTGCAGATTGATTAGTGTGCTCATAGCTCATGCCTCAAAAAGGTCTGTTCCTTTGTAACTAAGAGAAAATTGATAATTTAAAAAGAACAAAGGTTAAGTACTAAATGCTTGAGTTGAAACTTTTTCACACCCCTCCCTGGAATATCCTTTACCTCTTCTGTCAATTAAATCCTTTTCATCATCCAAAACTGAAATGTGGTACACATGAAAATACATCTTGCTTTCTGCTACTACAGGGAGCATAACTGACTAAGGATCCACGCTGCTGCACTATGAAGTTTTTCCCTGCATTTGCACCAAGGCCATGCCTACCATGGGCTGCTTCTCACCGATAACTGAGTGAGGTAGGAATATTAATGCAGTCCTGGGAAACAAGAGGAATGCTTTGACAGACAACTTTGTCTCAAGAAAATCCTTGAGCCAAAGGTTTTTCCTGAAACTTCCATGCAAACTTCCTTACCTCTCCTTCACTCAGGGTCAGATGTACATCACAGCCTGATGGCTCTCTCAGACTTCACTTCCTCTCAATTTCCTTTCATGCAGGCATTTCTCTTAATAAACTTGCACATTTAATTCTATCTTTGCATCTGTTTCTCAGAGAGCCTGGACTAATACATCAACTCAGATGCCTTTTTTCAGTTCCTCAAACTGCATGTGTTCATAATACTGTGCAAAAGAAGACAAAGGAAATGTCCCTTTATCATTTGGCCCTACCTCATCAACAGCTGCTTCTACCATCTCTGTGCTCCAGGTAAACCCAGCTCTCTACAAGTACCCAAGACCCTACACCTTTGAATATGCTATCCCCTTGCCTAAAATGACTTCCTCTCTAGTTTATGACAGTGTTTACAAGATTACACGTAAGTCATCTCCTTTGGTAAGCCTTCCCTGACATCGATAAGAAGAATTTAGAGAGTGTCCTCCTCTTGCATCCATATGTTACTTAGCTCTCATTATCTTGGCATTTTTGAAGATAGGGCAGATATTTTTTAGTATGTCTTGTGGTTTGGATTCATCCAATGTTTCCTCATTATTGGGTACATAACCATTATTATACCTGTTAAGTATTTTTGGCCAGACTGTCACACTATACTCTTCTCATTATATCTTATCTGTTGCACATGATGGCTTTTTGTCCCGTTACCAGTGTTGTTCATTTTATCCACTTTATCAAGATGGTGTCTACCAGGTTTCTCTAATTTTTGTTCCATCTGTAATTAGGATTTTTTAGGGATGTGCATTGAAATTTCTTGCCTGGGTTAATTATTACTACCCTTATTACCAAATGGTGATTTTCTAAAATGATTATTCCTTCTACATTTAATTGGAGGCCTTCCACTATATGGAAGAACTTTCTCTTCCTTCCAACTATTTAGTTATTCATTTATTTATATCAGTGGAGTATTTGCTAATTCGATGAGTTACAGTTTGTTATATCATTTATTTAAAAGCTACAATTGTCCTTTATTTGGCCAGTTAAAGCCCCCTCAAGTTTACTTCTGCGTTCTTTTGACATGCCCTCATCCTTCTTTGAACATTTCCTTTCTTTCTGTTACCTAAGATGATCCAGGCTCATCATGTTCTTTTCCAGCCCCAGCCATAGATTCAGTCATTTTTTCAAGGAGCTCTGATTCATTCAGTGTTTGACACCAAGATATGAGCACTAGGTATTCATTACTAGTAGGATGCTACTGCTCCCAGCCTTTTTCAGCAGACAGCTAAGGAACTATGCACACATTTACATCTATACTTACTTCTTTATCTATAATGGAAACTATTAGCTCTTCTGTACATCCAATGCCAACCTAATGCCAGGTGGGTTTATTCTAGCTTTATCTTTTTCCATATTTGTAACTCTTTCCAGTAATGAGAAACCTGACTCTTTTGTTCTTGATATATTTATTTATTTGCTCAATCTCCTGGGAGGTAGTCAATCTTCTGATGTTGCTGTGCTACCACCCTCTTTGCAAATACACCTGCCCTGTGCTAAGCTTGGCCTCCTTACATAGGCCTGCAGCCTACCTTGTCAGGTCCCACTCATGGCTTTGGAACAACAGAAGGAAAAATGCTAATAAATATTTTTTAAAGAAAGGAAAGAAACAAAAGGGAAGGGGAGAGGGAGAGAGATAGCTGTTAGCATTCTTTATAAATTTTTTTAAACACTTAAAAAGAGAGCAGCTTTAGGCTCAGAGCCTTCTATAAAGAATAATATCTAGAAATTAATTACACTAATTGTTATTTTGTTTTAATTGTTTTAATTATCAATGTATTTAAGTTACCTGATCTATTTTTTGTTTGTTTGTTTTAATTATTGGTGTATTTAAGTTACCTGATCTATTTCTTTTCTTTAAGTATATTTTATATTGAAGAAAAAGTTACATATTTTAATCAGCACAGTTCTTGAGCCTATAATTCAATGAGTTTTAAGAAATATATATACCACATTGAGATGTAGAACATTTTCATCTCCCTAGAAGATCCCAGTCAATCTCCACTGCCTGTAGGCATCCACTTTATGATTTATATCAGAACTGGTTTTGCTTCTTTGTAAATATTTTTAAGAAAAAAGTGTTAATCAAAAAATTAAATAAGATACAAATGATAAAGATAATGTAAGGAGTATAGGATAGTACAGAAGGTATTGTACAAATGATGGGAGTTTGGGCACAATGGTTTGTTTCATGAACATCTTGCAGAGTTGTTCTCTTGCCCTTAGAAATGTTTTTTTGTTTTTTGTTTTTTGTGTTTTTTTTTGCTGCAATGGAGACAGCCACCAGTGTTAGTCAGGTTAAAGGATACAAGCTCTAACCTTTCCTCTCTTCTCCCTTCATATGGACTCGTTTTTCAAGCATTTTTATATACCTACTGTGTGCTGTGTGCTCCAGGAGCTGTAGATAAATAAGAAACAATGCCTGCATCAAAAATAGAGATGATCACCAAAACCTGATCCATGGAATTATTTACAAATATGGCCACAAATTCTTGCTTCTAATTTATGGATGATGGTCAAAATTCACAAATTACTCATTTGCAAGGACAATTTCAGAGACACTTGAAAGAAATGAGGGGGAAAAAAGGAAGAGCAAAGAGGGTAGAATTCCTATTTAACAATTTGCATGTGTTTTTTAATAAATAAAAAGAGTTTTATTATAGAATTTATAATATATATAATTTATTATAGAATTGCATCAGGCATTAACAAAATAAAACGGCCACCCATAGTCTACAACTTAAGCATATTAAACATTGAATCAACCCAAGTGTGCTCAAACAATTGTCCCTCTCATGGTAAAATCCAAGTGGAAGAAAATTACTTGGTTTGAAGATTTTTGGATAAGAGGCTTTCTTTCTAACTGATAATCACTTCTTCTTTTGCTCTACTTGTTTCTGCCCTTATATCTTTTTATTATTCAGCATCCAACCCAAATTGGGGAATTCCTTTTGTACATGAGTTAACACATTGTTAAAAGGCACAAATGTAGAACACAAAATGATGCTGTCAAACAATCAACAGGTATTCATTCACTGACTGGGCACTGTCCCCAAGGAGCTTATGCTCTATTTAGGGAAATAAATAACAATTACAATTTTTAACTTAAATTTTGAGATGTAGGAATTATAAACTCCTTCATATACATTCCCTACTTAACTATTACAATATGACACTAGGTCATTGGTTACCAAGCAACTTTTATTTACAAAGATCACTCACTCTCCCATATCCTACCTGAATTTGGGAAGTTTGGCCACTCTGGAAAATGGAATGAGCTCCATTAATTTCTCCTTACAGAGAGTGGGGCACTAGAAGCAGAATCTGTTTTACTTGTTAAACCTAATGGAATTTGAAGCAGACTACTTAAAGCTATGAATTCAGAAACAAGCATTCATCAACACAAATAAATAAGCAATATGAACATCTGAAAAGTTCTTCCTAGCTCCTTGCTCCACTTCTCTATAATGGATCTGCCTCACTAGCAAGTCAGTGAGATTCATGGGTGTATGTGAAAGTGTTTCGTAAACCATGGCCTACTGTCCAAGTGTAAGGGAGTATACAGTCTTCATCAGTCTATACAGTTTGCTACCTAAGCCATAGTATGACAGTGTGTGTCCCTGCATTTGAGTATCATTAAGTATAAACTTAAGGCAGTTTAATGTGACAAAACAATATTCCACATTCATATGTAATGTTTGTATTAAGCATGACAGGAAATTTACAACTAAGCAAAATCATGATAGGCAAGACTGAGACGTCTTAAATGAAGATAGCTATTGGTTAGGAAGGCTCTTAAGCCAAAGCTCAAGAGGGACTAAGTTTGTAAGCTCTGCTGGAAGGCTCATTTCATCTGGAGCCATGAAGCAAGTCACTTATTCTCCCTGCTTTGATTTCCCTCAAAAGGATTTCATGGTTATAAGAATGAAACTGGATCTGTAGATGAAAACTGTGAGTTTATAAGGTATAGATAATGTAATTATTTGTGATGTAATTTATTATTGTCCACATTAAGTCTACTTCCTTTCTCTGCAGATTAAGCTTGAGAGTCTGAACTCTTAGAGGTGTCTCAAGACCTAGCCTGAACCTCTTCACAGCACAGGTGAGAAAATACTGTCTGACCCTTCTGCTGGGAGGAGGAAATGTTTAGGTAAAAATGGCTGACCAGTGAAACAGCCTACATGGTTCTTTCACTTTGGTGTTCTCACAGGAACATAATGGGGTGAGGTGAGAAGATGGAGAATGGGATATCAGAGTAGCAAAGAAATGGGCTATCCCTTTTTTCACTCTAATTTTAAATTTCTTGGGCAATGCCAAACTAGAGAAAGAGGAGCCTAAAATTGAGCTTAGATGTTGTTTTAGATTGATTTTAATATTTAAAAATGATACTGTTTTATTAATATTCAGAAGGCCAAAAAAGCTATAGAATTGGCCTGAGAGGACAGAGAAGAAAGATCTGGTAGAATGGTTTGAAGGCAGCAGTGGAAATGAAAAATAAAGCTGATTATATTGTATCTTCCTTAGTTTAGCTCATTCAACAAACAAAGCAAGAAAGGTCAGGGCAGTAAACATTGCTACTCACAAATAGACTTAGAGCTTAAGGAAAATCAGTGAGTGGCACTATAATTGGGTGAATTTTTTTCAATTTTACAAAACTTATTTTAAAATCAGTGTTGAACTTCTAACTTTTAACCCTTTCATGTATGTTTTGAGTATGTCAGTGTATGTTGCCAACAAAAAGGTGTTGGGATCCACAATGGAAGAGAGTAGGAGATATGAATAGGAATTAGGTGTGATATTTGGGCTGAGCACAGATTTTACAAATAATTAACACAGAAGTCTTTAGCTGCCTGTCCTGAACCCATTTTCAGTTATCAACTTTGGATGGAAGTAGTCATATAATTTCACCCCTCATTCACTGTTTTAAAGGTGGTTCTCTTGAAAGATTTTGCAAAAATTCTTAGTTTTCAATAGACTTTGGAATTTTCTGGACCCCATCAATCCAAAGGCCTGGAAACAAAAATTACATTTGAAGAATTTCATTTATGCAGCAATTTGGAACTATTTTGTAGGTTAATAGTAGCTCTGCAAAGCTAGGCCTCCTTGTCTTTAGAGGAAAGCTACCATTCAATTGGTTAAATTCCCTGAACCTTTGTTTCTTCATTGCTAAAAAAAAAAACATTAATCCTTAACAGATTTGTGGGAAGATCAAATGAAAAAATATGTAACATGGCCTCCAGCACCCACCCTCACCATGATTGAGATTCTCCCTACCTTGAAAACTTTATCTCATACCATCTTTTCCTTCACTCACTACCCTCCTGGCACACTAGCTGCCTTTCTCTTCCTCAAAACACCAAGCTCTTTCCAACCTCAGGACCTTGCAAGTATTCTTTTCTCTACTTGTAATTTTATACTTCTGGCTCTTTGCTCCTTCTCATTTTTCAGGTCCCTAGCTCAAATGTCACCATCTTAGTGAGGTCTTTCCTTGCCTTCTATCTAAAGTTGCCTTTGTAGGATTTTTGGTATCTCATAAACTTGCTTTTATTTCTCCTAGCATTTTTTTTACAATCTATAATTATTTTGTTATTTTCTGTCTCCTTCCACCGGATTTCAAGATCTTTGAGAAAACCTTGTTGATACTGTTTACTGCAGTGCCCAAAATAGCTAATACAGTGTCTGGCTTGCAGTAGACACTAGATAAATATTTGTTGAATGAATGATATGAGCCTTTTGTATATGAAAGTCCATGAGAAGGTTAAAATGAACATTTTTTTTAATAATGAAAAAGTAAAAAGAAAGGTAAAGTTTCTGTTCTTTCTCAGAAGAAATTACTTGGGCATATTTATATGAAGTCATAAAGAAGAGGTAAGAGAAAGCTCTCTCTGCAGGAAAGGTTCCATATGCCAGGATTTGTTTAGAAACAAAGCCAAACCAGGAACTCTGGCTGGGGTGGACAATGGCCTGGCATTTTCTGACTCCAAAAGTTGCTCCTGTCAAAGCAGCAGCATAAGTTCTCATTTGGCAGAACTGAGCCATGCCAAACCAAAGGCCTGGGACCAAAAGCATCATTTGAATGATGTCATTTTTTAGAGCAATCTGGAATAATTTCACAGGCTAATACCAGTATCCTTAGGTATTTAGAGCTAACTCACCTTCAAATTAATCAGAGACCCAGATGGCATCCTGGCTGAACCAAGATGTTCTCCTGGGTAGAAGAGGCATCACCTGGCATGGTTGTAGCTGACACAGGCCCAGGTGTGCTGGCCTCAGGGCTCATTTCTTGAAGAGACTGGGCACATTCAGCTCCACACTTGGACTTGACTCCACAGACATGTCCAGAACCTCATGGTTGCTAATAACATCCTGCACACAGAACACTTCTCATTTCATTTCCTGCTCTTCATTTTTTGCTTTTAGGAAGGAGTGTGTCAATATATAGCCAAAAAGAACATTTCTGAGAATTCCATGAGACTGTGTGTGTGTGTGCATGTGTTTGACATATAAATATGTCCTTCCCTCCTCCATTTTTTTTTCCCCCCACCTAGTTTACATATAAAGGAAAGTTTCTCTCTGGTTACCAGGAGAAACAACATTGGGTGGTAGTCAGAAATTTAGGCTCTCAAACCACATAGCCTTGGATTCACATTTCAGGATTTCCTGTCCTAGCTATACAGACTTGAGCAAGCTATTTAAACTCTTAGGACCTTAATTGCTTTATCTGTCAAATAATCACTGTAATAATTCTACTTCATAAGAGCATTGTGAGGATTACATGAATTTATGTGTCTGATTCATGGTAAGTGCTCAATAAACATCAACCAGCTCAATTACCAGCCTCTACTTTTACTAAGTATCCTAGAATGACTGGGAGGTTTGAATGAAAGCAAACCACAAATTAGGAATAAGTGGCTTAATCATCTGACCTAATGCAAAGAAATCTTTATTTTATTAGGCATTGCCTTTGAGTTTAGTACATCCTCTCCCCAAAGCAATGGTCACTTTTTTATAGTGATTCAGAAGAAATCAACCAGCAAAAAGAGAGAAATAATATACCTATGTCCGGTATAGTAGCCGAATTTCGGCTCTGTGACCTTTTCTTTCTCTGGTGTTAACACCCATGAATATTTTGTTACATGGCAAAAGGGACTTCACAGATGTAATTAAGGTTACTAATCAGTGGATTTTAAGATAGGGAGATTACATGATCCCTTTAAAGCAGAAGGGGAAATCTGAGATATTCAAAACACAAGAAGGATGTTATAGCTGTTGTTAGCTTGAAGATAAAAGGGACCATGTGTCAAGGAAATGGGAACATCATCCTACTTGGAACAACCACATGAAACTGAATTCTGTCAATAGATAGTGAGCTTGGAAGTGGATGTTGGGCCTGAAAACTGATTTTAGCCTTGTGACCCTAAGCAGAGAATGCAGTCATGTCATGCTATACTTCCTCCTGAAACTGTGAGATAATGAAAGGTGTTATTTTAAGCCATTAAGTTTGTGGTATATGTTATAGAATCAGTAAAAAGCAATACACCAGGCTTGCAACTTTGCCTGAAGCATGAAGTATAACAATGAAGAATTAATTAAGGAAGAAATGCCTCATGCTAAAAACAGTATTTTGGATCTGAGGTAGAAAGTGCAACAGTTCCACATAGAATTTCAAGATCCAGATTTTGAGACTTCACGTTAATCTTTGCTACTGTCTCCTCTGGATTCCTTCAGCACGGTTATGCGGTTTCATTGTAGTACTTTTTGCTGTCTTGCAATTACCTATTTATGTGACCATCTCTGCAATGTATTAGTATCTTTAAAGGAAGAAACTATGTGATTTACTTTTGTATCTCCCAAACCTAGCACCGAGCCTAACATTGTGGAGATGCTTGAGATGTATTTGTTAAATGAAATAATGAGTGAATGTGTAAGAGAATCAATGAACAATTGACACTGAGACCCAAATGGTCAAAGTATTTGTTGGGATTACATAGTGAACTTTAGTTTTAAACTTACATGTATAACAAATTCTTATTTGCTCTGTTTTGCTTTGCAACTCAAAAAAACTATACCCAGCATGCTCTTTGACAAACTGATTTAATTAAAAGAATGACTCTGTTAAATTTGCAGAATCAGCTACCCTCCTAACTGAAGCAACTTTAATTATATGAGTGACTTATATAGATATTAACATCCAAGCCCTATGAATATCAGTTCTCTTGAGTGATTTCTGAGAGGTTCAATTCTTTCACCTTGATGCCTGTCTCCTTTTACCTGCTTGGTCCTTTGATTCTGGAGATGTTCTTAAAGGATATAGAAAAGGCTCACCCCTCAGGAGAGAGAGGGCTTGATCACTGGAGTCATGAAGCTGAAAGAGACACTAAGAGTGTTTTGCCTGTAAGGGAATATCTAAGCCACGTCATTAAACCTTCTCTTCTTTAAGATTTCCAGGGATACAGTCACCATAACATCTTTTTGTAGCCCATCTCCAGTTGTCCAGAAGTTCATTCTTTTACTTGCTATCTTCCTTCTCTTAGAACTGCTCCTCCAGGGGCACCTGGGTGGCTCAGTTGGTTAAGCGTCTGCCTTCGGCTCAGGTCATGATCCCAGGGTCCTGGGATTGAGCCCTGTGTTGGGGGTCCTTGCTCTGTGGGGAGCCAGCTTCTCCCTCTCCTCCCCACCTGTACTCTCTCACTGTCTCTCCTTCTCTCTCTCTCAAATAAATAAATAAAATCTTAAAAAAAAAAAAACTGCTCCTCCAGATCATAAGGCTGAGATGGACTTACCAGCCATGTTTCCACTGTATGATTCTACCACCTTGCCTACCATCCCACTTCACTCCCCAGCCACGGCTGATTGGAACTAGGCTAAAAACACGATTCATGATGAACCAAGTAGACTCTCTATCCTCATCCTTCTCATGGGCATTGGCATTTGGAACTGTGAAGCAGGTTGTAGTTTGTATTGTAACTATACAATATAAATTCGGAAGATGTTGGATGGCCACTTTCCCTTGGAGGACAAGAGAAATGGAGAAAGCCAATCTGTAGAGCAATGGAATTAATCACCTACAGAGAGAAACTCAGACATTATGTGGAAGAGGAACACTGCCTGGGATCCAGAAGGCTTTGCAGAATCTGTGAGACTTGGCATCTTTCAAAATCTGTAAGGCATCTCTTTATCCTTAAAATATATCCACTCCCCATATTTGTTTTCATATATCAACTAGATTTGGTTTCTGTTATCTCTTAATGAGGAGTTCTAATGAATACATTACCAGGAACATATCCTCTTTTAGAGCACATCTTTCTTTCCTGGGCAGGAGGAGAGGAGCATAAAGAGTCCTATGGTATTGCTATTCATTTAATAAATATTTACTTAATACTTATTACATGCCAGAAAATATGACCAAACCACAGTGTTGGCTCTCAAGAGGTTGGGATACTGGAGCTAGGCTATTTCTTCCCATCACAGAACTCTTCTAATGAGTAGTTTTTGCGTTACAGCACATCATCGGGTTGGACAAGATTGTTTGAGGCTCTCCCTGCCCAGTTCTGTTCCCTCTTGCTGTTATCTTTCACAAGCATTATTCCAATAAACTGCTTACACTCATAATTCTATCTCAATGTCAGCTTCCTGGAAGACCCAACCAACACAGATGACCTTCAAAAAAAATGGAAGCAGAAGGGGAAATCTGAGGGAGGGAGCATTTTCATTTATTCAATAAATATGTATTGATGATCAACAATGACCAAATGATATGCTAAACACCAGGTATATCATGAACAAGATAAACAAAATTTCTTTTCTTATGGAGCTTCACTACAGTCAAATGGAAATAGTATTAAACAAATAAACTACACAAAACACTGGACCCACCAAATAATTGAGGAAAGAATCACAATGGTGATATTAAGAAAAATACAAGGAAAAAGTAGAGGGAAAGCTGGGTGGGGAATATTACATATCAGAGTATGTTGGCTATCAGTAAAGGAATAAAACCCAGGTTTTTTATGTTAATCACATTCCTTATTTAGGACTCTGAGTCTGGAAATTGTGGAATTCATTTCAAATGCAGAATATGGAGACTTGAATGGACATTATTTTATGTGAAAAATATATGGGGGATTGAAAAAAAAAAAGCTTTTTAACTTGATTTAGCTGCTTTAAAAAAACAAAACAAAACTTATTTACAGAAGGATCCCATTGTCAGGAGCACAATGAGTCCATCCTAGGAAGTAATTGTTCCCCTTTGCTTTATGCTAATTAGACACTATCTGGAATCTTGTGTTCAATTCTGGGGTCCTTTAAAGAAAATGTTACGAAGGACAGAAGCAAACTGGCTTCCATGGAGGGCATGAGGATGGAGAGAAGGTCTTGATTCATATGACAAAAGGGCCTGGGCAATAAATAAAATCTTAAAAAAAAAAATCGTCCCTTCTCCCAAATACTTCTTAATCCTCTCCCTCTCTGTGGGTTCTCTCTATAGCAAAAATAAATAAATTAATTAATAATAAAAAATTTAAAAAGGGTGTGGGGATATTGATCCAGAACCAGACCAAACTAGAGTGAGTCACTGTATCATCTTTTTTTTTAAGATATTATTTATTTATTTCCCAGAGAGAGAACAAGCACAAGCAGGCACAGTGGCAGAGGGAGAGGGAGAAGCAGGCTCCCCACCAAGCAGAGATCCTGATGTGGGGCTCGATCGCAGGACCCTGGGATTATGACCTGAGGTGAAGGCAGATGCTTAACTGACTGAGCCACCCAGGTGCCCCAGTGTATCCATCTTTAAATAGAGGACTGTCCTATGTAGTTAAAACAAAACAACAGCAACAACAACAAACTCAGACCAGTTATTTTGAATTTCTCTTGAGAGTAGGAATAGGAGCAATGAGTAGAAACAGTACAGAAGTAGATTACAGTCTAGTGTAAAAAAATAATAAAAATTCAGTTTCTGAAACCTAGAACTATTTATCAATTGAATGAGTTTATTCATGAGGTTTTAAGCCCCTCCCTCCTGAAGGTGAAACTCATGTAGCGAGGCTTCCTGTGAGTGGTATTTTGATACTGGGTTTTCAAAGATTGAAAAATACATGGATATAGAGTGTCTAGAGGAGCCTGTAAGAGAATTCTATATCATTCAGGGCTCCATATAAGACAAGGGGAGGAATGAGGGTAGGGCTAAGTTGGAGCTGCATGCTCTGCCAATCTTAATTCAAATACAAATTTTCCAAAAACACTATGCCAGAGCAAGACCTCATTCCTCTACAGAGGCACTGACTTGACAACAATATACCAAAAGGCCTTTATGAGAACTCAGGAATCTAATTAAGGCATCACAGTATCTCAGGCAAGTGCAAAACCAGAAAACTTACATTGAAATGGGTAAGAAAAGCCATTGCATTTTACCTGTGATAGTCCTTTCCCCAAGCTGACACAGCTTACTGCATTTGGGATAAAAGGACCAACATACTACTTTTTCCTAGAAAGGGAAAGAGAAATGTGGAGTGTGTGCCCAACATTCTGGCTTTTCAGGAGACTGCATGACGGATTGATTATGTCTTATGTAACTCAGAGTGCTGACAGAGAACTAGCATATTTGAATACCTGGGGGCCTCTGAGAAAAAAGCTTGATGGCTTATTGGAACACCAGGAAACCTGCAGTGTACATACATACACAAGAGGGAGAAAGGGATGATGAGCTCCTGAAAAAGAAACCAGCAAACCTCTCTAATTCAGAAATGGCATATACAAGCCCAGAGAAGATGCATCCCCAGAAAAGATTTGAAAGGCACTCCGAATCTCTAGCCAGGCTGAGTGGGGAAGATCTTTCCCTGGTATGTATCCAGTCCATAAGAATAGGAAAGGTGGCTGCTTTGTCGAATGACCAAATCCTAGCAAAAAATAAAAAGGCCGTAAAATAAAAATACTTCAGTTATTAGTGGAAAAAAAATAAGGCATATGAAGAAACGAGGAAATATAGCCCTATCAAAGGAACAAAATAAATCTCCAAAAACTGACCCAAAAGAAATGGAAATCTATGACTTACTTATTAAAGAATTCAAAATAATTGTCTCAAAAAACTCAATGAGCTGAAAGAGAACACAGATAGACAACTAAAGAAAATCAGGAAAATAATTCATGAAAAGACATCAACAAAGAGGTAGAAACTTGGAAAAAAAGAACCAAACAAAAATTCTGGAGTAGAATACAGTAACTAAATTGAAAAATTCACTAGAGGAATTCAACAGCAGACTTTATCAAACAAGAATCACTAACTCAAGACAGATCATTTAAAATTATCAGGTTAGAGAAACAAACAAAAAAGAAAAGAAGAAAACTGAAGAAACCCTAAGGGACTTATTGAACATCAAATGGAACAATACAGTAATCCCCCCTTATCCATGGGGTGTTTCATGGGATATCCCAACTTTATATATACTATGCCTTTTCCTATATGTACTTGCCTCTGATAGCATTTAACTTATAAATTAGGCACATTAAGAAATTAACAATAATAATGAATAGAATAATTATAAAAGTATACTATAATAAAAGTTATGTGAACGTGATCTCTCTCTCTCAAAATATTATACTTTACTCACTCTTCTTTTTCATGTGATAATGTGAGATGATAAAAATGTCTATGTGATGAGATGAAGTGAGGTGAATGATGTGGGCGTTGTGGTGTAGCTTAAGCTACTACTGACCTTCTGATGATACATCAGAGGAAAGATCATCTGCTTCCAGACTGCAGTTGACCATGGATAACTGAAATCACAGAAAGTTAGATTGCAGATAATGAGGGACTACTGTGTATACATTATAGGAGTCCCAGAAGGAGAAGAGAGAGAAAAAGGGGCAGAGAGCTTATTTGAGGAAATAATGGTTGAAAACTTACCGGAAAGAAAATGGACATCCTGGGGCGCCTGGGTGGCTCAGTTGGTTAAGCGACTGCCTTCGGCTCAGGTCATGATCCTGGAGTCCCAGGATCGAGTCCCGCATCGGGCTCCCTGCTCGGCAGGGAGTCTGCTTCTCCCTCTGACCCTCCTCCCTCTCATGCTCTCTGTCTCTCATTCTCTCTCTCGCAAATAAATAAATAAAATCTTTAAGAAAAAAAATGGACATCCAAATTTAAGAAGCTCAAAAAGCTCTAACTAGATGAAATCCAAACAGGCCTATACCAAGACACATTATAATCAAATTGTTAAAAGTCAAAGACAAAAAGAGAATCTTGAAAGTCATGAGAAAAGCAACTTGTCACATACAAGTGAGCTCTCATTAGATTTTCAGCAGATATTATCAGCAGAAATATTATAAACCAGAAGGGAATGTGAAGATGTATTCAAAGTGCTGGGAAAAAAAAAAATCTGCCAAATGCAAACTCTATCTGGCAAACTGTTCTTTAAAAATGAGGGATAAATAAAGACCTAGCTGTATAAACAACACCTGAGGGAGTTCATCAGCACTAGGCCTGCCTTACAAGAAGTGCTAAATGGACTCCTTCAAGGTGAAACAAAGGATGCTAACAGCAATAGGATAGCATATGAAAACATACATCCATGGTAAATGTAAATATATAAACAAACACAGAATACTGTGATGGTGGTGCATAAATCACATTTGATTCTGGTATAAAATTTAAAATATAAAAGCACAATTATTATAAAACTATATTGACAGATACAAAATATAAAAATATGTCATTTATGACATTGATAAACCAGGAAGGACATGTAAGGGAGTATAGTTTTGTATGTAATTGAAGTTATCAGTTTAAAACAGATTGTTATAACTATAAGATGTTCTATGTAATCCCCGTAGTAACCACACACACACATAAAATGTATGGAAGATACACAAAAGAAAATCAGAAAGGAATTAAAACACATTACCACAAAAAAAAAAAAATCAATAAAACATAAGGAATGAAGAAAGAGAGGAAAAGAAGGATAAAATAACTATAAGACATGTAGAAAATACTGAACAAAATGGCAATAGTAAGTCCTTCCTTTAAATTTAAATGGATTAAATTCTTCAAAGACATAGAGTGGCTGAATGGATCAAAAAAAACAAGATCCAACTAGAAGGTGTCTATAAGAGACTCATTTTAGATATAAGGACACACATAGGCTAAAAGTTAAAGGATTGAAAAAGATATTCAATGCAAATGGTAACCAAGAGAAAATAGGGGTGGCCATACTTAATTCAGACAAAATAAGCTTTAAGTCACAAATCATCATAACAGACAAAGGGGGACATTATATAATAATAAAAGGATAATTTTTAGGAAGATATATCAGGAAGATATAACAGGAAGATATATCAATTATATATGCAACTAACATCAGAGCACTTAATTATGTGAAGCATACATTGACAAAATTGAAGAAAGTAGATAGTAATAATGATAGTAGGAGATTTCAATGTCCTATTTTCAATAATGGCTAGAACAACCAGACATAAGATAAATAAGCAAATAGAGGGATTGAATAGCAGTATAGACCAATTGGACATCTCAGATACATACAGAACACTCTACCCAATAACACCAGAATGCATATTCTTCTGAAGTGCATACAAAACATCCTTCAGGACAGATCACATGTTATAGGTTACAAAACAAGTTTTAACAAATTTAGGAACATCAAAATCATAACAAGTATCTTTTCTGACCATAACAGAATAAAACCTAGACGTGAACAGTAAGTGGAAACTGCAAAATTCACAAATATGTGAAAATTAAACAACACACTCTTGAGTGACCAACAGATCAAAGAAGAAATTGTGAGGAACCATAGAAAATATCTTGGAACAAATGAATATGAATGACATACCAAAACTTATAGGATGAAGACAAAGAAGAACTAAGAGGGAAGTTCATAGTAGTAAACACCTACATTAATAAAGAAGAAGGATCTCAAATCAATAACCTAATTTCACACCTCAAGGAAATAGAAATGAACAAACTAAACCCAGAATTAACAGAAGGAAATAATAAAGATTAGAGTAAAAATAATCTAGAGAATAGCAAAACAATAGGAAAAAAATAACAGAACTGAGAGTTAGTGTTTTGAAAAGATCAACAAAATTGACAAACCCTTAGCTAGACTAAGAAAAACAAAGGAAAAATTCAACAAAAGCCTGAAATGAAAGAGATGTTATAACTGATGCCACAAAAATAAAAGGATCATTAGAAATTATTAGGAACAATTATATACTAACAAATTTGATGACCCAGAAATAATTAGATAAATTCCTAGAAACATACAACCTCCTAAGACTGAATCATGAAGAAATCAATTATGAATCAGTAATCAAAACCTTCTAACAAAGAAACACCAGGACTAGATAACTTCATGGAGAATTCTACCAAATATTTAAAGAAAAATTAACATCATTCTTCAAATGATTCCAAAAAACTTAAGGAAACACTTTCAAATTAATTTTATGAGGTTAGCATTACTCTGATAGCAAAACTAGACTAAGGACTACAAAAATAAACAAACAAACAAACAACCCTCACAGATCATTTACCCTGATGTATATTGATGCAAGAATCTTCAACAAAATACTGGCAAACCAAATTCAATAGAACATCAAAAGGATTACGTACCATAACCAATGGGATATATTCCTAGAATGCAAGGATGGTTCAACATATGAAAATTAATGTAATACACCACTTTAACAGAATGAAGGATAAAAATCAGATAGTCATCTCAATTGATGCAGAAAAAGCATTTGGCAAAATTTAATACCCTTTCATGATAAAAACGCTCAACAAACTAGGAATAGAAAGAAACTACCTCAACATAATAAAGGCCATATATGAAAAGCGCACAGCTAACATCATACTCAATTGTGAAAAACTGAAAGTTTTTCCTTTAAGATCTGGAATAAGGCAAGGGTGTCCACTCTTTCTACTTCTATTCAACATAGTACCAGAAGTTTTAGCCATAGCAATTAGGCAAGAAAAAGAAATAAAAGGCATCCCATGTTGGAAAGAAAGAAATAAAATTATTTCTGTTTACTGATGAGATGATCTTACATGTAGAAAACCCTAGAGATTCCACAAAAACAAACAAAACAAAACAAAACAAAAACTGTTAGAACTAATAATAAATGAATTCAGCAAAATTGCAGGATACAAAATCAACACAAATCAATTGCATTTCTATATACAAAATGATATTAAGAAAAATAATCTCATTTACAATAGCATAAAAAAAAGAATAAAATACTTAGAAATAAATTTAACCAAGTAGGTCACAGACCTGGGACAAGCTGGTTGTTCTGATGCTTCCCCTCCCCATCTGCCACTCCCCCTCACTTGCCTTGCCCCCTCACTCTTCCTCAGGAATGCATGCTACAGCCCTGATGCAGCTGCTGAGTCATGCAAGTACCACACTATGGCTCACCTTTTCATACCAGCAGACTGGCCCACAAACTCTTGCTGTGGCTGAGCTGCGAATGCCCATGTTTGATGACCTGGCTGAGGCACCAGAGCCCACTTACACCACCATGGATGGTGGCAGCCACTCAGCGTCTGTTGCCACTGCCCGAACTGCCTGTCTCATGTGGCACCACAGACTCAGTCTGGCATGGGCCTTCAGAGGGTGAAGAGTGCCTGTCCCATAGCAGAACCCAATCTGGGTTTCTGGTGTCCAGAAAGTTCCAGAGGCCTAAGGAGGCCCTGAAGTCCCAGTCCTGCCTCCCAAGAGAGCCTTTGGGACAGCACCTCCAATTATAGGAGATGAGCTCCAGAGTGAACCCTAGTCCATCAGCCTATGGGGACAGCCAGACTCTCAAAACAGGAGCACTTGGAGTGTCCTGTGGCATTTGGTTGGGAAGAGGAAGAGGCACTCATGCCAGGGTGGTCTTTCATCTCCTTCTTAACCATCACATGGAGTTCTTATTTTCTACCTCTTCCTGAAATGCAGCTCAAGAGGGTCTCTGTCTCCTCTTATTCTCCTCCTTTAATGCAGGGCTGTGTTCACTGAGGAGAGGATAGAAAACTGTCCCTTTCTTGGTCAGCATCAGTTTATTTGACAGGGCTTGGTCAGGAAAATCAAAACCACTTGAGGAATTTAAGGCAGAAAGATATTTAATACAGGGAGATCAAGGCTGGGGAACCAAGTTCAGGAGATTAAGAAGTATGGGATTTATGGAGACTCTCCACCCTGATTCTGGCTGCCTATAATTGTGATGTGGACAACTCTGGAAGGATGCCTCGGGCTGCTGACAAACCCCCATGCCTGTCACCTGCTGGACCTATAGTGGCTTTTCCCAAACCTCAGGCTGGTTTCATCTCAGAATGCAACAAGAGATCCAGCCAGCAAAGGCCCATGGTTTCCAGACGTGTAGCTGCTGTGACACACAGGCTGTATGACAGACTGCCCAGCATGGGCACCCTTTGGGCTTTCAGCAACTGTACCCACTTCCTACCTTACCTCTCAGTTTCAGCAACAACACTGAGCCGTGGCCTAAGGTCCTGTAGCCACTGCCATGCCAGTGATGCTCTGGCCCTTCCCAAAATTGGAGGGGGAGAAAGCCTTATTGGTCACCTGTGCATTTGAGCATGTTGATTCCTGTTCTTGTTCAGACACATTGCACCTGGACATCCTATGACCTCAAGACTATACTAAAAATTAATTGCCATCAACACTCCTTAAATAAAATAGAGGAGAAAGAGAAAAGGAAAAAGTGGGTAAAATATATGAATTACAGATAATATAGTTCCTAGTTAATATATATAAATACATACATAACAAGGTAGTTAAAAAAAAAGGAAAGAAAGACTGGTACACTAAAAACTACAAGACACTGATGAAAAAATTCTAAAAGACAAATAAATGGAAAAACATTGTATTCCTAGATTAGAAGATCTAATATTGTTAAAATGTCCATTCTTCCCACATGATCTTTAGATTCAGTGCAATCTCTTTCAAAATTCTAATGGCATTGTCTGCAGAAGTAGAAAAAAGTATTCTAAAATTCATATGGAATCTGAAAGGGTCCTGGATAGCTGAAACAATCTTAAGCAAGAAAAACAAAGCTGGAGGCCTCATACTTCCTGATTTTCAACATGTAACAAAGTTATAGTAATCAAAGCAGTATATCACTGGCATAAAAACAGACACATAGACCAATGGAATAGAATAGAGAGCCCAGAAATAAGCCCTAATGTCTAATGATCTTCGACAAGGGTGCTGAATCTACACAATGGGGAAAGCATAGTCTCAAGAGATAGTGTTATAAAAACAGAATATCCATGGAAAATAATAAAGTTGGACCCTTATCTTATACCATACTAAAAAATCAAGTTCAGAAAGACATATATATATATATATATATATATACCTCATGTTGCCTGATTGTTTTTGAAATTTCCATATCTGTGTGGATTCCCTAGATTTGGCTATCACAAGGCTTTATGACACATGAGAGTCCCATTTCTTTTAATTAGCAGATGGTTAACAACAACAACAATACATATATATCTTTGTAAGGGCAGTTGGGAAGGAGCAGGAAGAGTTAGGAAATCTTTCACCACAACAGAAATGTTGAGGAATGTGTATGAATTTTGGCATTATTCAATTTGTGCAGCTCTGAAATTCAGTCATATTCAGTCATATTTGGGTTTAATTTTCTTTTTGTTCTCCTTTTGGTATTTCACTGACATACTCTGGCTCACAAACAAGGAGGATGGAAGTTATAAAAAGGAGTGTGGTCTTAGAGATGGCAGAGGACAAAAATTTCAACACTAAAAAATTCCTAGAATGTTTTAAGGACTCTTTCAGTTCTAACCTTCCCATGCTGAGAGGTCAACATGCACTGAATATATTAGATATTTTTCTTACAACTGGATTCTACATTGAAACAGAGTTGTACACATAAAGATATTAATGATGCTTCAACTTTTTAATGACACCATTGCTGCTGTATGTAGAAAGTGTAGGAAAAAAATTCTTACCTTGATTTCCTATAATCATTAGTTTGTGCTTGTCTCTCCCCAGGACTATGAAAGAGTCAAGCATTACTTATTTTTATGTGCACATTATGGTGCCTGATACACAATGAATATGAATGAAGTATAAGCTGAATGAATGAAATTATTTATTCAAAACAATCATGTTTAAGATTACATCTTGGCAGATTCCTCCCCACCATACTACTTATTGAAACCTGCAGAAACAGTGAGCTGATTCTTATTAACCAGGCATAGTTACAATAAAATATAATGAAATCAATTTAGGAGTTTCTTCCACATGTATATTGTATACACAGCATTCTCTGACATTATCTGGCAATTATCCTTGCCCACAATTTCCTTCTACTTCAAAAGGGACTTGACTTTGCCTTCAGAATATGGGACCCAAGATTGCTTGTCTTTTGAGCTTAGTGTCAGGTGAAGCACAAGCCTGACTCTGATCTTCAGGGGAATGCCAGTCAACAAACTCACTGAGCATTTCCTAGGTGTCAAGCACTGTATTAACACACAAGGATAACAAGAATACTATGTCTGCCTTCTAAGAGAAAGTAGCTGAGTTCCTGTATAATCCTGTCGACTGAACAGAGGTTACTGTAGTGGTCACTGTAGTGTGTTGGCCTGATCACCTATCCTACCTGCTTCAAGACTGAA
Organism: Neomonachus schauinslandi; assembly: GCF_002201575.2. Taxonomy (NCBI): domain Eukaryota; kingdom Metazoa; phylum Chordata; class Mammalia; order Carnivora; family Phocidae; genus Neomonachus; species Neomonachus schauinslandi. The sequence continues at coordinate 30,982,396 of NC_058413.1, read as the reverse complement.
GCACTAATTCCCCTATTTACTGCACGTTGGTGACTGATAGCTCATGGCTGAGGCCCCTGGGGAGATTGGCCTTATCCTGAAAGGAGCTACCTCACCTAAAATTATGTCCCCTGGTCAATATGGAGATATAAATGCTCCTGGCCCTGATTTTGGACAACTCTGCAGGGCCATGCCTGCTGTAGACTCCCAGTAGGATCAATTGGGTCTTTCTTGTGACTGCTTTGCAGTTGAACTTCTTCCTCTGTCTGGTTCTGCTTCCTTCACTCCTTCAAATGTGTTCACTTTGAGAGTACTCCCTAATGAACCTTATTGTCTCTTCCTGGTGAACAAAAGTTATACAAGTTATTATACTTAGAGTATTATGGGATAACCCCATGAAAATGTGTATCAATATGATGCTTTATTTCTATATATATATATATATATATATATATATATATATATATATATATAT